>NC_066583.1:110794745-110979352 GCF_024323335.1 Lathyrus oleraceus
TTATGAACTTTTTTGACAAATAAATAAAAATAAAATCACTCAAGATGAAAAAAAGTCTGGCGCAAAAGTGCTCGAAAAATTAAAATGAATACACCAAAATGATCAGTGCGAAATAAACTTATGGCGCATTTCTTTTAATTTTGAAATAAATTTTGACCGGTTAAACAGGCTCGAGCTGATCAAAAAGTGGCCGAAAAATTAGTTGAAAAGTAAATCGAGCATACCAGATTAAACTACGTGAAACGTAGATTAATAAAGCTGATGTCTGGAAGCTTGATTTTAAAAAAAATTGTCCACTGATTTGACGCACATCCGTCGATTAATTCAACCGGTTTGCTTGTAGATCCAAAAAAATTATTTTGACTGATATTCTAGGCACTATGTGGTATGGAATGAATGGTATACTATGTAGAGATGTGACAACTATTATGAATGTATAGAATCCATGATTTAGGGTCAAAATCAAGGTGTGACACGTGGTTTTCGTTATTTATTGATTCTCCCATTTACTTAAGCCATACAAATTTTTTTGCAAAAATCTAGACTTAGAGATACAGTACATCTTTTGAAAATTCTAACCTATAAATAAAACTGAGGTTGAATTGTAGAGATCATAGTCACTAACAGATTAACTTGCTATGAATGTGAAAGAATAACGGGCTTAATGTGATTGCGCCATAATGAAAAACGATAGAAATAAGGTTTACTAAGGTAGGCTTAGGCATGACAACATGATTCGGATTGGTTTGTATAGGAGGGAGACTTATGGTTGCACTATTGTGACTATGTGTTCCAACGATACCCTTAGTGTGGAAGTTAGTACCTGTGGATACAATTTTCGACCAAAGTAAAGTTTATAGACTAGAATGAGTATCTGAATGCAACTGTGTCTTTTATGAGTCTTGATACTGTATGCTGCAAATATTTTACAAAACTTTTTATTCATGTACATGGCATTTGCTTGAGGACAAGCAAAGGTTTAAGTACGGGGGAGTTTGATAACGCGAAAACGTATCGTATTTTTGGCTTCATATGCATTGCTTTTTACTTGATTAACACTTATTATTACGCAATATTTTATGTTATTGCAGGTATTTATCGAATAAAAGGTTTACAAGCAAACAAAATGGATAATAGCAAAAAGGAAAGAAAAAGGGAAGAAAATGGAGCAAAAATGAAGAAATATGTGGCGCCCACCACATTTGAGAAAGGTG
This sequence comes from Lathyrus oleraceus, assembly GCF_024323335.1. NCBI lineage: Eukaryota > Viridiplantae > Streptophyta > Magnoliopsida > Fabales > Fabaceae > Lathyrus > Lathyrus oleraceus. Next base: position 110,795,960 of record NC_066583.1, read on the forward strand.
GCGCCCGCCACATGGCCTTAGGAAGTGGTGGTGCCCACCACACACAACGTGGCGCCCAACATAAAGCTTGGACATGTGCGGCGCCCATTCCACAAAAGGTGGCACCCGCCACAAGGACCACACTAGGGTTGTGGCAGCCGCCACCAACCCAGTCTTCCTTCCTTGTTTCTCTCCATAATTTTCTCCATAATCCTCTCCATGTTTGATTCTTACTTTTCCAACCAACTACTCCCCACTAGGATAAATGGAATGCTACTTTTAAAGAGAGTGGGGAGTATATATGGTAAAGTTAGTTTTTACTAATGGGGGGTCGGTTCTCTTTTCAATTGTACGCTTAATTTTTAGTCAGATTCTTTTTGGTTAATTTTCTAGGAAGTTTTCTTACTTTTTAAAAGTGATAGTTTCTCCACATCAGGGACTTTGCAACTTATTATTTACGTATTTAAATTCAATTGTAACGGTTACTCATTGGCAAAGTCTGCCGACATTATTTTATTTGAAGAATCAAGATTCAGTTCCAGTTCTCAACTCGTAATCCAGGTTTTATTTTGATTGCTAATTTATTTATTTATGCCTTATTGTATGTTTGATTTTCCAAATACCATGTCTGTTATCGGATCCATGTCCGGCTAAACCCTTAGGTATCGGTATGTAAAGACCGTCGAAACGACGGGATTCGTAGATAGTCGGTGTTGATTTTTATAAAACTCATTTTTCTGGTTTTAGTTTCTTATTTTATTCAAACTGTTTTTCGTACGAGAGTAGAAAACAAACTAAGGTTACGGTCAACAAGAACGAGAGTTTGAGATTTTAACCAAATAGTTGAAACTAGGCATTAATCCTAAACACAGCGAGAGCGCTTTAGGATTAATTAGACTTTATTCATATTCAAAAATTAATTTTAAATTCAAAATGAGACCGTGAGAGCCAAGCATTCTGGTTTAGGAGTATGGTCAGGGTCAATAAAAACGAGAGTGTGAGACTAAGTCCTTTCTATAAATAATTTCTACTAAAGAATATTTTGACCAATAAGATTACACCAAATATCTATCGAATTCCCGAAGTTTGATGTGTTACATACCGATATCCCTTTATCATATATCTTTATTAATCTTCTATTTACGTTATAGTTATTTCTCTTTATCCCTCCAATCTTAGAACGATCATCAGCCTTAGATTTACATAGTAATATTAGATAACGATACGTTCGATTATTAGTCCTTGTGGGTTTGATAATCTTTAAAACTATGTGATAGGATTGTGCGCTTGCATTCACGATTCCCATATACTTACTAAGTCGCGATCACATGTACCCGGTGGAGGCATCATTAGTGGAAGAAAAAGGTTGAAATATAAACCTTGGCCAATGAGCGTCGGGCCCTAGGGGCGAAGCAAAATGCAGTTGCATCGAAGCCTGGTGAGAGACCCTACTCTAAAAGGGCCAATAAGGAGGAACGAATTCATCTTGTTCCAAAAACATCTATGAAGCCTGCTACAATCAAAGGGAGACTTGGAGATAGGGAGACAACTCCTTAATACTCTCCTCAGCCTGAGGATAAAACGATAGGTTACACTTCTCAATTTGAAGATGGGGATCCTGAATATTCCTGTCACTTTGAGGATGCTTATGTGCCTTATTATTCTCCCCGGCGTAGGCAAAAAGAAACAAAATATACTCTTGTGCCATATGGTGAGATGTTTGAGGATAACTTCAGTGGAGAGTTGAAAGGCGGCCTTCAGATTAATTATGGAATAGTGCAAGTGCTGCCAATCGAGTACGTCCGAGTTTCAGAAGTTTCCGAGGTCGAGGAATATTTTCTTCAAGATAAGGAGGCCAGCTAGAAGCCTCTCTACTACTACTTCATGAATAATGGTGTGGTCGAGGAACAACAGACAATTTTTTAAAGGCCTGATCCCAACATGATGTATCACCTGAAGCCATTGTTTATTAGAGCGAAGGTGGATTCCAAGGCCATCAACAAAGTGTTTGTAGCTGGCGGTGTGATGGTCAACCTGATGTCGTGCTCAACATTTAAGAGAATGGGGAAGAGAGATGAAGATCTCAGGCCCCATAATATGGTGTTGTCCAACTATGAGGGCAAAACTAACAACATCCTGGGTGTGATCTGGGTTGATCTGTCAGTTGGTTCGACATTTAGACCAACGTTATTCATGGACATCAAGTACAACGCAAATTAGAACTTGTTGCTTGGACGTGAGTGGATACACAGGATTGGGGCAGTGCCTTTGATTCTGCACCAAAGGGTAGCCATCTGGAGAGAGGATGGCATCATCGAGGGCATAAAAGTTGACTAAAGTTACTATAAAGCTGAAATAGGTAAGGTCTGGAAGAAATATTTTGACATGAATTTGGCGAAGATACAACCATGGTATGTTGTAGAGAAGGTGTATCCCTCTGAGAAAGACTCCACCTACTCCTTGAACTTGCATCCAAATTATGGTTTTATCTGGGACAAAGAGCAAATGGAGAGCGAGCTTGTCAAATAGGGAAGTATGCCTCCCATAGGGTGGACAATGGTCAATGAAGATGATTGGTGAGTTAAATCCGTTGGCTCGGATTTCAGCCTACATAGCTGAAAACAGAATAAATTGGCCTTAGAGGTTGAGTTATCTCAAAATTTGGCTTTTGAATCCAACATCAAAAGCTCTAAGATTTTTGGAGATAGCCTTATGGGCCAAGTTGTGGTCTCTTCCCTCTTCGGGGAGATCAGCATCACATAAACTCAGATTGTTACAAGCGGTGATGTTTGCAACAATACTGTCAAACTGTTCTATTGTGACATCGTGATCTACATACGCCACATCCAACACCTTCTGCAGAGCTTCTCGGTGTGGTTCTGAATTCATCAGCAATGATAGTACGGAGATTTTGGATGGCATCTGTAGAAGCTGATCTACTATGTTGTATTCACTTCTCTTGATGAGCCTCAGCATCTCATCGCAGTCTTCTTTCGCATTGCCACTCAGGCCAACAGAGGCAGAAGTTTTCAACATAGAGGCAGGTTTAGCAACAAGTGCCAGATTCGGAGCATTCACAGCATTCCCAACCGGGCGTTCAGCACAATCAGTAGTATCAGTCCTTCGAACATCAGCTTGAGGTTTCGGAGGAGCCGAGAAGACACGACCACTGCGGGTCAGGCCGCTGACGTCGGTAATATTAACAACAGATGAAGAAGGTAGGGGCACCTCTTTCCCATTCTCTAATGCTACAGCATTATAGCGATATGGGACCGCCTTCTTAGAAGAGTATGGCACAGGGCCAGCTGGTTTAATGGTCAAAGCAGGAGAAGTCTTCTTCTTGCTACCATCATACTTGATGATAACAGGCTCAGGGATCCGAAACACTGGAGAAATTACATTGACTTCATCAGCATTTTCGTCAACATTTCTGTTTTGAAGTATCTCAATGACTCCTTCATCCAGCATTTCTTGAACATCTTTACGCACTTGGCGACATCCTTTTTGATTGACAGAGCAAACTCGGCATCTATCATGGTCGTGCTCGTAATGACTGTACTCACACAGCAATCTATGCATCTCGACCAGAGATTGTCGAATATGGCTGACATATTTGACTTTGTATTTACCAGGGCAGCCCTGGACCATGTTGACAGATTTCCCATGCTCGGGCAATGGGTTCTTCTTCACATTAGGACCTACGTCCTCGAAACACAGAATACCACATCTCACAAGGTCTTGAACCTTGGTCTTCAGTGGGTATCAATTTTCCACGTCATGTCCGAGAGCACCGGAATGATAAACACAGTGTAATTCGGGCTTATACCACCACTGGAGGTTGGTAGGTATAACTGGTGGGTCTCGTGGAGTAATCAACTTCCTCTCTATCAAAGAGGGATATAGTTCTGCATATGTCATCGGAATAGGATCGAAGGTGACCCTCTTCCTCTCGTAGCTTGGGCTGGCTTGATTACTGTTTCAAGGATGGTTGGCCTGCTATTGAGGACGGTGTTGTTGTTTTTGATATTGCGGATGTGGTTGTTGCTGATTATTATTGTGATGCTGATATTGTTGATTATCTCTGAAAACAGGTGCTACATGAGCCACCTGATGCTGGTTACCGGCAGGACGCACGGTCTTCCTCCTCACTGAGGGTCTTCTTGGTTTTACATGGGAGGTCACAGCATGTGCCTCGCCATCTTTCTTCTTTCCAAACGCCCCATAACATTTGGCAGAAGAGCCTTCTTCTCTGCTCAGGCGCCCTTCCCTGACTCCCTCTTCCAAACGCATCCCCATATTCACCATCTCGGTGAAGTCAGAAGGAGCGCTGGCAATCATCCGCTCATAATAAAAAGAACTCAAGGTCTTCAGAAAGATCTTGGTCATTTCTTTCTCTTCCAGTGGGGGCATAATCTGTGCTGCTAGCTCTCACCACCTCTGGGCGTACTCTTTGAAAGTTTCCTTGTCCTTCTGGGACATGGCTCTCAATTGATCCCTATCGGGAGCCATATCCACGTTGTACTTATATTGCTTGACGAAGGCCTCGCCAAGGTCGTTGAAGGATTGGATGTTCGCACTATCCAAGCCCATGTACCAACGTAAGGCAGCACCGGACAAACTGTCCTGAAAGTAGTGGATGAGCAGTTGGTCGTTGTCGGTATGAGTCGATATTTTCCTGGCATACATGACCAGGTGGCTGAGAGGGAAGGTATTTCCCTTGTACTTTTCAAAGCCAGGTACTTTGAACTTTACAGGGATCTTCACATTAGGGACCAGACATAGTTCAGCAGCAGACTTGCCGAAAATATCTTTTCCTCGAAGAGTTTTCAATTCCTTGCGGAGCTCAAGAAATTGATCATTCATAGAATCCATATTTTCATAGACATATGGGCCCTCAGACGGCTCAGAATGATAGATTGTGTCGTCTACTCTGGGCATAGTATGCACGACAAGAGGAGGAACATCTAGGACCGGGCTAGATGCCGGCAGAGAAGCAAAGGTGGGTGCATGACCCTCAGGCATGAAGTTGGGAGGCATCCCCCACGGGAACCCGGCTAGCATGGTTGTCGGAGCAAAGTGTGCGCTGGCCACAGGCACAGTTGAAGAGACAATCTCAGAGATGACTGTCCTCTGGGGAGGAGTTGAAGGCGTCGGAGACGACTGGCTCTGGGCAGCCAAGAATGACTCCATCAGGGCAGTCAATCTGGCTACTTCCTCCTTAAGCTCACGGTTCTCTTGTTCCCAATGATCCATCAGTCTTGAAATGTTGGCTCTGGTGTAGTACCAGTGAGTCAGCTTGTCTTCAAAATAAATGAAGAACACAGAGTTAGACCATAGACCAAGAAACTTGGAGCCAAACCTGCTTATGCACATGATGCATGCAATGCATATGATTTAATTTTTATATCAGGGGAACTTTAGAGTCCTATTTGCAAATATTGGAAACATTAAGCATTTATCACATATATGGAAATATCTCATCAATAATATCTGGAAAATATTTTTCACCAAAGAAGTACAGTATTGGTAACCAAATACAATACAAGAGAGAAGAAAAATGATCATCCTATGGATCCCTGAAAACTGTCGTCTAAAGCTCGGGAGACCGGTAGATAAGATGCATGAAGCCTCTTCACCTCCTCCTCGTAGGCTGCCTCCATGTCTGCCTTCCCCTTGGCGAGTCGATCGTACTTCCTCTTCCAAAACTTGGAAGACTGAGGAAGTAGAGAACTTCATGCATCATCAGGATCATCAATAACCTGGTGCTCAAGGAACTCTATCAAAGCATCCTTCTCCTTGATCTGCTGAAGTAACTCCTCTCGTTCACGGATCCAGGCACGTGAACGGTCTTCGTCTTTCAACTCCTCTACTCCTTGGTCAGGGAGGGTTGAAGGCCCAGCCACTACCACAAGTGTAGGTCTCGGATACTCGTAAGGCATGAGGTACTCAGAAGCTCTCCTCCTAACCCAAGAAGTATAAGGCTCCAAAGCGATACAATTCTTCGGACCTAGCTCCTTCCTTCCTTTCCTATGGATCTTTCACCAAGCGCGGACCATCCTGCCCTTCAAGCCTTGGGGATCTTTACCCTCCTGAAAGAACACACCTTCTAACCGAATGTTATTGGGTTTATCCTTTAGGGGGAACCCAAGCTGACGACGTGCCAAAATAGGGTTGTAGTTAATCCATCACATGTACCAAGAAGAGGCACATTGAAGAATTCACCATAAGAGTCAATAATCTGCACACCATCATATACACGGTTGTACCAAAAGATATCATCATTGGTGAGAGACATGAGTCTCGTAGACCACCGTAGACATCCTTTGTTCACGTTGAAGGCGACCGTCTGCGGAAAGTGCGAAATAAACCACTTGTACAACAGAGGCAAACAGCACACAATGGTACCTCCTCCCTTTGCATTCCTCATATGCAAAGAAAAGTAACTGTCACCCAACAGAGTCGGAACGGGATTAAGAGTAGAGAAAATCCTAATAGCGTTCATACCCACAAACTTGTCGATGTTGGGAAATAACACTAGCCCATATATGAGAAGTACAAATATGGCCTCAAAGGCGTCCTCACTCAAGGCCTTCCCATACATAGTAGCTTGAGCAATGAGGAACTCAGAAGGGAGACCTTGAATTCCACCTTTGGTGGTCATATGAGCACCCACTAGAGATTCATCTATATGCAACATATCAGCTATCTCTTGAGAAGTAGGAACCCTCTCTAAGCCACTGAACGGCAACTGGTCTAGAATAGGTATACCCACAAGGCAGGCATACTCCTCAAGCGTGGGCAAAAGCTGAAAATCCGGAAATGTGAAGCAACGGTACAAGGGATCATAGAACTGCACCAATACACTCATCAATCCTTCGTCCACTTGAGTAGTCAGAACAGATAGAAGCTTCCCAAAACGAGCCTTGAAACCCAAGGGATCTAATACATAGGATGTCAAATTCCTTAGCTCTTTCAAGTCGGGTTGTCTAAAACTGTACTTCTTTGTATTCCTTCTTTGTCTTTCCATGTCTGAAAATTTGCAAATAGACCTCTTAAGTTCCTTGAAAATTTTCTTATTATTGATGATATGGATGCAAATGGGTGCATGAATGCATGAATGCAACAATCACACTCAAGGATCAAGCAAAGCACACCAAACAAAGGTCATGGGATGGATCATGTCATCCTTAATATCAATCATCCATTTTTGTGGATTATGGTTTCACCTTATCAACACCCAAGTTCCATTGATATTAAGGATACAAGAACGGGTCAAACATGAATCAAGGGTTTGTTGCAAGTCACGAGCATGGAGTCTCGGTTAAGAACCACCCAAAGGGAGTGTACTAGGGTTTAAACCTGCCAAACATGTTCTATAAGAGGTTCCCATAGTCATCATCCCATCTTTCGGATATTATCGGATAAACGACTACTCGTATTCTAAAAATATTCTCAAGAGAGACTCTTATGAGTGTAGTATCGCGTAACAATCGTATCAAATCTTACACTTGAACGACTTTCGCACTACATCCTAAGAATAGGCCAAGATGGGCTTGGTAAACTAAGGTCCTTGGCTTCTAAGGTCTATATTGGAAAGAGTAATGTCTAACCACAACTACTTGTGTGACATTATTGATCCCAACATGACCTCCACCAAGTGAATGGGCTTGCAAGTCAACTTGCTAAGGAATAACTCCACACAAGTCAACAAGACTATTCCATTCTCCTATCCTAAGTGCACTCGAGTTCGGGTATAGAACTCATCTCACAAAGATCACCAAGCATGCAAGGAATTAATATTCAAGCAATTCAATCATTACATACAATACAGTAATCCCAAATTGCACAAAAATATGTCAAAAAATAATATACAATACAATACAACAAACATGAAAAGTAGGCAAAACCCACTAGGCAAATTATCCCCAGTGGAGTCGCCATTTTTCTGTAGCGGGGTATTCGTTACCATTAGAGATATTGACTAAATCCAAGGTAAACCATACAAGTCGAGTCGCCACCGCACTTCTATTTATCCAAAGGAATGGTTAGAAAGCGAACAAAAACCTAAAAGTTTTATCGAATCAAAAACTAGTAAAAATGTCAGAGATCTGGGTAAGGGGGTTGGTTATGCAATGGGAAGGTGTTAAGCACCCAAAACATCCTAGGTACTCCTAGGGAGCCCTTTTCATCTTTGTTGTAAGGTTGGTATTTTGTGAAAATTTGTTTGTGCAAACATGATTGAAGAGATGAGAAGAGAATATACAAGTTATTTACATTTTTTGTTTGGATGGATGAACCCATTGCCTACATACCATCTTAAAGAAGATTATGATCAAAACCTCGTAGTTCGGGGTAAAAAATATTCAAAATGAGTTGGTGAATTGATTGGTCTAAAAGCCTTAAGATCTTTTGTTATCCAAGGGAGAAAACTCAATCTAAAACCACAAATCCACCATGTGAGGATAGCTTCAACATGCTAGTGAGGGGTTAACCCTATAATAAGCATGGAAGACTCATTGTCCATCACTAAGGATATAGGTGAGTATTATATCTACCTCAAGGATAACTCAAACCTAATAGCTAAAGGTTATGAAAAAAGTTTAAGAAAGTGGCCATTGAAACCACCAAAAAAAGCTTTTGAATGGGTTATATTTACCAATGAAAAGTATGTACAAAATATGGTCAAAGTTGACTTAGAAGTTCAATTCAAAATAAGTGTTATGAAAAGAAAGTTTGAAAATCAAAAGCATAAGGCTTAGGTTTCTAATGTTTGAAAAGAAATGTTAAATGTTTGCACAAATGTTTTGGCTTGGGTTAGAGTGGAGGGAATAAGAAGAATGGCTAAGGTCCTAATCATACAAGAGATAAGGGATAAGAAACAAGACCACAAAATGGAGTTCCTCTCTTGAGATCATATTGATGATCCAAATAGCTCTCATCCTTTGGAATATGCAAGCAAAATAATAGTAAGCTCAAACAATCAACAATCAATTAAGCTCTTGGAAAGTTCCTCAATGGCTCTTAGATCTCTTTCTCTTAGAAACTCATGGTAATGGTTCCTCACTTGGGCTCAATGTTGGAATTCCTAGCACAAGAACATACACATTAAAAAGTTCTATCAAACAAATCAAGAATGAACAAGAAGGAGTTTAGAAATTGGTCCTTTCAAAGTCCTCTTCAACATTTATAGCATTCTAAAGGCTCAATGCCTAGTTGCTCTTTGATTTTTATAGCACTCTAAAGGCCCAATGCCTAGTTGCTCTTTGACTCCAAATTTGCATAGGGAAAGTCCTAAAGTTTAAGTCCATTTGTCCATTTCTTTGCATTTGGTCCACAACAATCAAAACACAATCACAAGCACAATAATATATACACATTGACGTGCTCAAGTGAGCAAAAGGCAAATTGCATTAACATAAACATGTGCTCAAATGAGCAAAGAAAAAAGCAAATGAATAATATGTACAAGAATAGTAAATTGCATAAAATAAATTGCAAGAAGTAAATGTTAATGGTTAATAGTTAAGGTTAGTAGTTAGTGTGCCATAAGGCAAATTTAGCGCTATGTTAAGCAATCGTAATTGGACTTATGTAGAAGTCACAACCATCTGAGGCCGGTCAATAATAATGTGGGCAACAACACAAGTTAGAGGTCTTGATTAGTGAATCAAACTCCAACAACTTGCCATGCCAAAAAGAAGATGAGAAATGATCTTGTATTGATTTAGGTCCTTTGCGTGATTTAGAAAGCAATTTATCCTTAATGCAAAGCCATTCACTTGATCCATGATCAAGATGAATTAGATTTGAATCAAGGAAGATTAAACCTCCCTAATCAATGCTAACCACCAATCTTTAACTCATTGATCAAAAAAGAAAAAGAAGAAGGAGAAGAAGAAGATGAAGAATATTAAAAAATAGCAAATGATAAAGTAAAAAATATTAAAAATCATTTTTAGAGACTAGAAATTAAAAGAGAAATAATGCAATTGGTCCCATAACTTTTGGACCAATAATGAGGGAGATGTGAATTTTAGAAAATGAAAAGGAATTAAAAAATAAAATGGAAATTAAAATCAGAATTAAAAAAGATGGAAAAACGTGAGCCATTGGATCTGAGCTCATTAATTGAGATGGCAGATCCAAGAGTCCACAAGCGCGCGCCTAACGTGTTCCTCAATCAACTGAATCACATGGTGCATTAAAATAAGTCATAAGATTGGACAGCCAGGATTAAACCTGGAAATGGAAATCCACGGTCATGATTCAATCTGGAGACCAGACGGTGGCCAGCGCCACCGTCTTCTCCGGCCAACCTCCGGCCAAACCAGAATTTGCAGAAATTAAAACATCAACCAAAATACACGATCCATGTGCCATTCGAAAGGTGAAGTGATGCACATCACTCCTATGCCACTCAATTCCACTCTAGATCTCTAAGTTGAGAGAAATCAGAGATGGAAGTTTTGTGGTGTTCAAGTGAACTTGCTTGATTTCAACAATTTAAAGCTCAGAATGGTTTCCTCTATGAAGAGGACTTCAGACAACACAACAATAACAAGAAACAAGCAATGTATAATGAGATTCGAAGAAATCAAAGTCTGAAATAAACCTCTGAAATGGAGAGTTTGAGAGCATGATTTCTTGATGCTTAAGCTTACAGTGTGATCTATGGATGAAGGAGAAGGAGGCTAAGGAACTTTAGATCTGAAATTTCAATCGAGGAAATTAAAATTCAGATCTGAAATTTGAGAGAAAATTGAGATTGTTCCTTTGGTGAGAGGGTGGGATTTCAGTTGCACAGCATGTAGGGCGCCTTAAGGTTGAGAAATTGAAGAGCATTGGCCTTGTATCTATAGATGGAGGGAGCTGCAAGCATCATCAAAACCGTGTGCATGGGAGAAGAGGGCCTCCATACATGGGCCTGTACAGGCGCATGGAAGGCCCAATTCTGATTGGAATTGCAAGATATACATCACCAAATATGAATTGGACGTGCAGATTGGATGTTAATGGATCATGCATGGCAATTGGAATGATTTTCATGAAATGCACTATTACATTGAAGCCTTCGAAAATGCCATGTCCAAAATCAAAATGCAACCTTATGAGTAATGGTTGGAAAGCTTATTGCATAAGTAACAAATGTCATGTTGATCAAAAATTCATTTGGACCTTGGAAATTAATGAAATTTGAGCTTGAAGTGTAGGGTGCAAAACATGCATATGTGAACTTTCCAAAATTGGCCAATGTTCAAGCCCTTCTGTCTCAATGATGCAAGCTCCAAATCACAAAATCTTCAACATGAAAGTTGTAGATATTTTCAAGGCAATCAATTTGGACTTAACTTTTGCATCATTTGGATTTTTGATGAAGACGTTATAGGCACTTGAAGTTGGACTTTTTCACATTTCAATGCATTTGGTCCAAAGTGACCTATAATGTTTTGCATTATCACATGTATTTCTTTTGAGATTTTGCAATTTTTCTCAACATAAAATTTTAAGTAGACACATTAAGCTTTCCAATGCATTAAGTCTCATCTCAAAACCATGAAAAATGAAGGAGTTATGTCCCTGGGAAGTTGACCTAAAATTAGGGTTTCAGTCAAAATGACCTATAATGTCTTGGAATGGATGATGACTTTACAAGCTTCAAATCAAATTTTAATGAACATGAAAGTTATTCATATGGTTCTTAGGAACATTGTTTCTCTTGGAGTCATCTCCTTTTGACCAACACATAAAAAGTTAGGTTCAGTGTATTTCAAAATAGTCAGATGAATTGACTGATCAAACTTCTCAAGTCCAAAACTCATATCTTGATGAATGATTGATTGAGGACACTAAAATAAGTTCAAATATGCATTAAATGATGAATTAAAGAACTTCCCTTGATTTTATTTGACCATGGGTTGAGGTTGCTTCATGAGCAAGGCACAGTTGATGAACAAGTGAATTAGGGTTTCCTTGGGAAACAAACCTCAAACCCTTTGATTTGCTTGATCAAAATGATGAATTGAGATACTTGGGGAGGAATATTTGATGGATGAGAGCTTTGGGAACCATTTCCATGTTTGCTTTCATCTCCTCTTGACCATACCATTGCACATGGGATCTCCTAGAAGCTTTTGACCTTGTGACTGCTCAAGCTACAAACAAAATATGTTAGTGACATATTTTTTGTGCTTTTGGTTTAGTAAATAAAATGAGAAAAGCAATAATATACAATTCAAGCATGCTTGGTGATCTCAAACCAACTCACAAGAGATCCCACCCCACAGGCAAAGAGAACCAAGATGCTTATGATCCTTGAGGCAAGATGCAAATGCAATGTTATGATGCCATGAGGGATCTTAGGGTCAAAATTAGGGTCTTACACTTATAGAGTAGCGTTGTCTCCGAATTTGTCAAATCTACATGATGTGTTCCATGTTTCACAACTTCAGAAGTATATTCCGGATTCGCCGCATGTGATTCTGATGGATGATGTTCAGGTGATGGATAACCTTACAGTTAAGGCTCTACCTATAAGGGTTAATGATTTAGAACTAAAACAATTGAGAGGCAACAAGATTGCTCTTGTGAAGGTAGTGTGGGGAGGCGTTGCCAGAGGAAATATGACTTGGGAGTTGGAAAGTAGGATGTGAGATTTGTATCTAGAGTTGTTTGCATCAGAAGTGGGGGAGAGTTGTAATTCCACGATTCTATTTAAATTATTTTTTGTAATTTAATTATGTGATGGTTGTGGTTGTGTTATGTTGATTGGTGTTTTTATGTGTTGTGTATCCTTGGTGTGGGATAGTTGCCTTAGAATTATAGAAAGTAAGGTATTGAGGAATGTATGAGAAAAAGTGTAGAAAGGGTGATGTGGTGAGTAAAACTAATTAATTAAATAATAATAATTAAATATTAATTTAATTAGTTAATTGAGTGGATTATTATTATTATTATTATTATTATTAAGAAATTAGTGATAATATAATAAGTTAATAAAATAATAAGAGTTATAATAAAAAAAATAGAAAAGGGGATTGAGGGATCGAAACTCGAAGAATGTAACATTTGGGAGAAAAGAGAAGAAACTGAGAAAGGGAGAAGAAGAGGCTACAGCTCAAGGGAAAAATTCACCATTGTTGAAGGTCAAATAATATATTCCTAGAAACTCTAAGGTAAGGGTGTGGCTCTAATTATCTAACGGTTAACATGATGATGGTGGATAGATTATGCCATGTAGGTTTTGTGTTTTTCTTCTCTATGTTCATGATCATGGTGATATTGGTTAATTGTTGAATTGTGTGTATGATTATGTTGTGACTGATGTTGGAGTGATGAAGTGATGTAATTGATGTTGTTTCGGGTTAGAGTCGGAACTGAATTATGAATGATTTCGGTGTATATAAGTTGGGGTTTTGAACTTTGGAAAAGTGACTTTCGTGTTAAAATATGGTGTGAATGATTTGTAAGAAACATGAGGTTTTGGGATGAATTTTCGATGATTTTCATTTTGAAAAAGTTGTAGAAAAGTGATTTTACAACAATATAATCGGTTACCAGAATTGGAGTAACCGGTTACACTACTTAAAAATATATTTCTGGGTAAAATTTGAGGGGTGTAACCGATTACCGTTTTTTGGGTAACCGGTTACACTGTGAAATAGAGGCCATACAGAGGCTGGAATTAAGTGTAACCAGTTACTAGTTTTTGGGTAACCGATTACCGTGTGTGTGTGGCAGAGTGTGTTACGCTACAGGATGTGGTGTAACCGGTTACTGGTTTTAGGGTAACCGGGTACACTAGGAGCAATTTCTTAAAAACTTTAAAAATTCATAACGTTTGTTCCGAGTGTCTGATTCAAGTGTCGTTCGAAGCGTCGGAAACTCTAAGGTAAGGGTGTGGCTCTAATTATCTAACGGTTAACATGATGATGGTGGATAGATTAACCTAAAAATGAATCTTTTCTGTATGATGGTGTTGATATGCATTGAAATGTTTATGTGGTGGTGTGACATAACCTTAAATGCATTGTTGTTGTTTATTATGTTGTATGTTGATGTTTTTGAGTTGTATAACATGTGTTTGATGCATGATGGCCAGTATTGACGGTGTACATTGACTATGGAGGTGGTTCATTATGCATTATGTTTTTATTGCATGTATTATATGTTGCATGCATTCATGTTTTTGGAAAAATGGTCAGTTGTTGGTGAGCCTCAAATCCCATTGTGTGGATTGGGCCTTTCAAAGGTGATGGAATCAGTGAAACGTTATCGGAGATGATGGTAAAAAATTGGTAACTTTGATCCTAGTGGTGAACCCGAGTGTTCACGTATTGGTACCATATGCATTGAGTCGAGTTGTTGAGTCTCATTGCATTATACATTGGTTGTATTTGTTATTATGTTAGATGGTTGATTATGTTGTTATTAAGTTGGATAATTATTATGTTGCTACTATGTGTGGATAGTTGTTGTGTGGATTATACGGAATTGTGTTGTGGAATGGGTGATGTACATGTGATAATCAGATGCTTATTTATTATCATGATTTACCTTATATAATTATGATATCTCACCCCTTTTGTTTGAATGTTGCCTCCACATGGATAACCTGCAGTAGGAGCTCAGATGTGAGTGAAAGATGAAGTCTTCTATTTTATTTTTGTGTCGGTGTCTACTCTGATGTGTAACACTGGGGAACTTGGAACGATGTGTCTTTCGTTATGTTTTTAAAATTTCTTATAATGATATGTTATGTTGGTGTTGGATATGTTGAATTAATTATTTGTTATTGTTATTCCGTAGCTATTTAATAAAAGTTAACATTCAGACATGTGGTTATTACTACTATTTTTATAAATGTCAAGTGTTACATGTCTTTTCGATTGAGCAGGTTGATTGTATGTTATAGTGTAGCATCCTAAATTGCATGTTGATTTGTTTTACTCTGATAGATGTCTTAAAATTATGCGGGGGGGATTTAGGGTGTTACACAATACCTTAGGGATATGGAACAACTCATAGATAGGGTTTATCAGGTCAAACACCTAAAAATTGAGAAGGCCAGAGTAAACAAATATCACAAAAAATAGAAAGTTGCTTACATCGACGCATACGACTATGTCTCCGACGTGGGTGATGATTGTTCTGAGGAAGACGAGCTTAACATGGCAGAATTAAAGCCAGGGCTCCCTTACGTTTGTAAATTATTAAAACCATCAAACAGAAAAAATCCTGTCGAGACCAATAAAAACGAAAAGTTCGCCACTAGAACTTACATTTTTGACATTACAAAGTGCAATGAAATATTTGATTTCCTAGTCAAAGATGGCCAGATTATAGTACCTCCTGGTTTGAAATATCCTTCTTTAGAACAGAGGAAGAAGAGAGATTTTTGTAAGTACCATAACTTTTTGGATTAAACTCAAAAAAATCATGGGATAATTTATGCATAAAGCTTGAGAAAATATGTGTTAGTTCTTTAGCTATTAATGTTTGAAAGTGGAGAAATTAGATAGAGAGTTCATTAAGAATAATACATGATTGTTCGCCCGAACAAAGTAAACAAAGAAAAAAAGATAAAAGTAAAGTAGAATGCTTTGATTAAATAATTAAAACATGGACGTAGATTCATACATGTTTCCTCACAAATCATTCTCTCTATGTGACATGGATATTTGAGTTCTATAGGGAATCTGATAAAATTTGTGAACCTTTGTTACATGAATGAAATATGCTTATATATTAAGTATAACAATAACTATCAAAAACAATTATTGTTTTGCATCCCGACACGTATCCTATTACACGAGCTTTTGTCTTCTGATACATTTTCACGTGCTATTGGTCTTTGAACGGCCTCTAAATCGTTGTTCACTATTTAAAACGTCTTTTAAATCTTCTAAATACATCTATTAAAGAGAACTCATGTTGATTCTTGTATTTTAGTCCTTGGACTCCATGATATACTAAGTCCCAAAACCTGATACGCAAGTCAAAACTCCCTTCTTCATACGAGACTTTCATGTCGAAATGTTAGCTTACTACAAACCTTTTTGAGATTCTGATCATGTTTTGAAGAGAGAGTGATCATAATCTTGTGGAATTTTTCTTGAGACTCTTCCAAACCAAACTCAGTGGGTCCCTGGGACATTTAATCCTTGTGGATTTGTTCTTGTGGATCTGTTCCTAAGACTTTTTCAAACCAAACCCAGTAGTCCCTAGGCCATTTAATCCTTGAGCCAAAGAAAACATTAAGTCTCTAACATCGTTGGTAGGAAAATCAACATCACCACCTCAGTCGAAGTAACTATCATGTTAAAATCATAGTTGACCCATTTTACACATAGAAATCTCACAATATTACATCAGTTTTTCATGTCAAAATCTTAACCTTAAATTCCCAGGCTAATAATTGGGCAAATATAATACAAAAAAAGAGTAAAGGTAATAACCCACGTCTCCTTAGAAATTACGGATTCAATGACCCATTACCATTACTAGGGTGGATGGTTTGTATTTTAGAGCAATCCTAAATTCAAGCTCATATGCCCTTATAAATACCTTACCATTAGGATGGAGGAAAATCAATATGCTTTAACCTCACATAAAACACATCCAACGTAGAGCTTCTCACTCTCGTGAGCTTGCTGCAACCACCACAAACTATAAAGCCTCTAGCAACTCATACCAACACGGCCCGTGTTGGTGATTTGGCTCCCTCAACATTTGAAAATTGTTTTGTTGTTTTATTGCACTTTTGTGGTTTCCTTCCACTTTGAGGTGTTTGTGACTTTGCCCTTCTAATTCTCCTCCTCCCCTACAACAAAATTTTAGCACACACAAAGAAAAAGAAAAACAAAATAAATTAGAAATCAAACGCGTGGGTTGCCTCCCACGAAGCGCTTCGTTTAACGTCGCATGGCTCGACGGTCGTCCACCTCATTAGGTGAAACGCACATGGTCAATCAATCCAGATTCTTGTCCTATGTAGTAGGGCTTTAACCTATGGCCATTCACCTTTAATATATCCCCATTGGTTTGATTATTGATTTCTATCGCTCCGTGGGGAGATACCTTATGCACAACAAATGGCCCGAACCATCTTGATTTCAATTTGCCAGGAAACAACTTGAGCCTAGAATTGAACAACAACACCAGTTGTTCTTCCCAGAAGTCTTTCTTAATGATTCTCTGATCATGCCACTTCCTTGTTTGCTCCTTGTACATCTTCGCATTCTCATAGGCCTAATTACGAAATTCTTCTAACTCGTGAAGTTGAAGAATTCGGGATTCACCGGCTTTTGCAAGATCACAATTCAAGAACTTGGATGCCCAAAATGCTTTGTGCTCTAATTCAAGAGGGAGATGACAGGCCTTACCATAAATCAGTTGATAAGGAGACATACCGATTGGGGTTTTGAAGGCGGTTATGTACGCCCATAGTACATCATCTAATTTGATCGCCCAATCTTTCCTTGAAGCACTCACTGTCTTTTCCAAAATCTGTTTTATTTGTCTATTGGATACTTCAACTTGCCCACTCGTTTGAGGATGATACGGAGTGGCAATCTTGTGCTTCACATTATACTTCTTCAATAAGTTCTCCATGAGCTTATTTAAGAAATGTGTCCCTTCATCACTGATAAGTGCCCTTGGCACACCAAACCTTGAGAAGATGTTTTGCTTGAGAAAGTTTACCACTACTCTCGCATCATTAGTAGGGAGGGCAACCGCTTCCACCCATTTTGAGACGTAGTCCACAGCTACCAGAATATAATTCTTCCCGAATGAGGGTGGAAACGGCTCCATAAAGTCAATCCCCCAAACATCAAATAATTCCACTTCAAGCATGCCCTTTTGGGGCATCTGATTTCTCCTAGAAATATTCCCTGTCCTTTGGCATCTGTCACATTCCTTCACTATAACTTGGGCATCTTTAAACAAAGTAGGCCAGTACAACCCCGACTGGAGGACTTTTGCAGATATCCTATCTCCACTAAAATGTCCCCCATAATCTGAATCATGACAAGCTTTTAAGACTTCATTTTGTTCTTCTTCTGGGACACATCGACGAATCAGTCCGTCTACCCCTTTCTTATACAAGAATGGTTCGTCCCACAAATAGAACCTGCAATCATGAAGAAACTTTTTCTTTTTGTTATAATCAAAGTCTTCAGGAATTATACCACCTACCAGATAGTTTGCGTAATCGGCAAACCATGGAACACCCACCACAGCGAGGATTCGTTCATCAATAAACTCATCCTTGATTGGGTGTTCTTCTTCAGTCTCTTATATCGGGGACATTCGAGATAGGTGGTCAGCAACTCTGTTTTCACACCCATTTTGTCTCGAATTTCTAGATCAAATTCTTGCAACAGCAAAATCCACCTGAGCAGCCTTGGCTTTGAGTCCTGTCTAGAAAAAAGATATTTCAAAGCAGCATGGTCAGTATAAATAATTACTTTTGTTCCCAACAAGTATGACCTGAATTTGTCAAAGGCATACACCATAGCCAGTAGCTCCTTCTCTGTGGTTGCATAATTCATCTGAGCTGGATTCAACACATGGCTGGCATAATAGATCACGTGCAGGAGTTTGTCTCTTCTTTGCCCCAAGACTGTCCCTACTACTATATCACTCGCATCGCACATGATCTCAATGGGTAAAGATCAGTCAGGAGAGATCACTATAGGAGCAGACACCAATTTATGCTTTAGAGTATCAAAGGCCTCGTTGCACTTTTTGTCAAACAGAAACGGAGTATCCTTCACAAGCAGACTAGTTAATGGTTTGGCGATCTTGGAGAAATCTTTGATGAACCTACGGTAGAATCCCGCATGTCCCAAGAAACTCCGTATACCTTTCTCATTAACTGGAGGAGGGAGATTGGCTATCACCTCTACTTTTGCCTTGTCAACTTCAATTCCTTTATGGGAGATTTTATGGCCTAGCACTATCCCTTATCTCACCATGAAATGACACTTCTCCCAATTCAGGATCAGATTGGTTTGTTGACATCTTTCCAGCACAAGTGACAGATTATACAAACAATTTTCAAAAGAAGATCCAAATACAGAAAAATCATCTATAAATACCTCCATGTGTTTCTCAAGCATATCGGCAAATATTGATGTCATGCACCTCTGAAATGTTGCTGGTGCATTACACAATCCAAACGGCATTCTTCTATAAGCAAAGATTCCATACGGACATGTGAACGCCGTTTTCTCTTGATCTTCAGGTGCCACCGCAATTTGGTTGTACCCTGAATGCCCATCCAGAAAACAATAGAAATCATGATCTGCCAATCTTTCCAACATCTGATCAATAAAAGGTAAGAGAAAGTGGTCCTTCCTGGTTGCGGTGTTCAGTCTCCTGTAGTCAATGCACACTCTCCAACCTGTTACTGTCCGAGTGGGGATCAACTCATTTTTTTCATTTTTTATCACAGTTGCTCCTCCCTTCTTTGGTACTACATGAACAGGACTCACCCACGAACTATCAGATATTGGGTAAATCAATCTCTCATCTAAAAGTTTAGCAACCTCCTTGCGAACGACTTCTTTCATAGTTGGGTTAAGTCTCTGTTGAGGTTGAACAATTGGTTTTTGATCATCCTCCATCAATATCTTGTGCATACACAGTGTTGGGCTGATTCCTTTCAAATCTTCCATCGCCCAACCAATAGCACCCTTGTATTTCTTGAGTACTTTGATTAGCTCTTCTTCTTGAATCTCTCTCAAACCTGAATTGATGACTGCTGGACATTTCTCTTCATTGTCTAAAAAGACATATTTGAGATGTTCTGGTAATTGTTTCAACTCAATCTCCTTTTTTATATCTTGCTTTTCTTCTGGAGATACTTTAGGTCGAAGCTCTTCCCACCGTTGTGGTCGAGAATGAATCAAAGGAGGTTGTGCCTTCAACATAGACACCACTTCAGATTCTCTCTCATCTATTCCTTCAGTATCCTCAATGATAGATAAGCTTAAAACTCTTTCTAAGGGAAGCTTGGGTGTTGTGATCTGCATAGATTGAGCAAACACTGTATCCAGAACTTCAATATTTTTACTTGCACCTTCGTCATCCTTTAATTTCATAGTATTTCTCACATCAATTTTTAGCTTTTCATCATAGACTTTGAGGGTCATAGTTCCTTCCTCGATATCTATCATGCATCTCCCAGTTTCAAGAAAAGGTCTTCCCAAAATGAGAGGGATTTCCTCGTCTTCCGGCATCTCGAGTACCACAAAATCCACCGGGAAAACAAACTTATCAATCTTCACCAGAACATCTGTTGCTATACCATAGGGTCTCTTCATTGAATGATCAGCAAACTGCAGTGTCATGCGAGTGTCTTGCACTTCTCCTAACTCCAGTTTTTTGTAAATCGAAAGGGGCATTAGACTAACATTTGCTCCCAAATCGATTAGTGCCTTCTTGAATGATCTATCTCCAATGGTGCAAGGAATAGTGACAGCACCTCTATCTTTTTTCTTCACCGGAATTTTTAGGCCTTTCAAAATAGCACTACAAGTTTCAGTTAGCATAACCGGCTCGCCCTCAATCGACCTCTTCTTCAATATGATGTCTTTCATGAATTTGGCATATATTGGCATTTGTTCTAAAGCTTCAGCAAAAGGTATGTTGATCTCGAGCTTCTTGAATAACTCTAAGAACTTCTCAAACTTTTTTTCATTGAGATCTTTCTTCTTTGTTCTCGTAGGGAAAGGAAGAATGACCTTTGGTTTTTGTTTCTCTTGCTGGCTTGCCGGTTTCACCACCACTTCTTCAGCTTGTTTTGGCTCTTCTCTAATCTCTAAATTAACTTCCAACAACCCATCTTCTTCGACCTGTTCGTCAACTTGTTTTTCATTAGCTTTTCCTTTTCTTGTGACCACTGCTTTGATGTGACTTTGATCACGTGGATTCACAATTGTTCCACTAGGAAGCGTGCCAGGTACCTGTTAATTGGAAGCTAACTGTTGAGCTATTTGACCCATCTGAATTTCAAGATTTTTTATGGATGTTGTAGTGTTCTTCTGATTATTTCGAGTCTCCTCTTGGAACTGGATGTTGTGAGCTGCCATCTTTTCAATTGCAATCTCCCAATCTGCCTTCTTTGGGACTTGTTGTTGCTGTTGTTGATATTGGTTTTGATATTGGCCTTGTACTTGCTGTTGCACATTCCCTTTCTGATCTCTCTATGCAAAGTTGGGATGATTCTTCCACCCCGGATTGTATGTGTTGGAGTAGGGATTGTTTTGCTTTAAAAACTTGATATCTTCTATCTGTTGTGGTGTTGCAAAGCAATGAACAGTATTGTGTGGTCCATTACAAATGTCGCACACATCGTTTGGTGCCTGTTGCACTTGAGCCACTTTCTGAGCACCTATGTTTAGTGCCTTCAACCTTTTCTCCACCTCTGCAGCAACTGCTTCTTCAATTTTTACCTGTTTGTTTGTTTCAAGCTTCAAATCAATTACTGCAGATTTGCTTGACACCCTATCATACAACTCCAGATGCTCATTTGAGGCAATTTCTTCAATTATCTTCTTCATACCGGTGGCTGTTGCAAAGTTAGTTGAGCCACCAGCTGTTGAGTCAAGGATTTGTCTCGTTTGAATTCGAAGACCATTAACAAACATTTGCATCTGCTCAGTTTCATCCATGTTGTGAGTAGGACAAGCCACTAGAATTCTCTTGAATCTTTTATAGGCATCTCCTAGTGACTCACCCTCCTTCTGCTTGAAATTTAGGATCTCGTATCTTTTTCTCAGTGACACTGATGCAGGAAAATATTCGTGCAAGAATGATGTTTCCATCTCCTCCCATGTAGTGATACTGCCAGCAGGTAAGGAATATAACCACTCTTCGGCTTCATCTGCTAAAGTGAATGGGAACATATTGTAATACCCCAAAATTTACCCTTCATTTTTCTTGGAAGCATGAGATTATGTTTCACATTGCATTAGCATCATGCTAGGTCATACTCATTGCATACTGCATTAGTGACTTGGGAAATCAGGATTTGATTGATCACTCCTTAACAGAAGGAGCCCACACAAAGCAAGACTGAGAATTGAACTTCAATCTACAAGTATACAAGTCTCAAGGGGGTCCAAGTGTCTTATTATGGTTCTCAGTTCACCAGTGGAAGATTCAGAGCTCTCAGAGTGTGCATCGGCATTTAATCAGAAATCAGGGTTTCATGGCTATCTGCAACAGGCAAGGTTTGGTTGGAAGTGAAAGGGCTCATTCATGTCACGATTATGGAGGCAGCTTGGCCTAAGAAGATCCACAATTATCTCAGAAAGATCCATTGGCAATCAGTGCAACCAGTTCCTGATCATTTTGCCCTAAAACTAGGGTTTGGTATAAAATCGGTTTATTTCTGACTCCTTGGGTGAAACTCATTTCCATGGCCCTCCATATGTCCACAAGGGTCTACATACAAAAAATCAGCTCTTTATTTGAGCTAGAGGTGCTTCAATTGATCAATGGAATCAGGAATCAGACGGTTTGGGAAAAGTCAACTGTGGGGCCGGAAAAGACAACTCCTGACATTTTGAAAGTGGAATCTCAAAATTCATGCCTAAGGGAGCCTACATGAGAAATTTGATCAAGGTTGGATCATGGATTCATCATTTAATCAGGAGTTTGAAAAGTTACTAAATTTGGAAATAGTTGACTTTCCATTTAGGGCAAGTTTTTATGATTTTTGCACCCACTTTAAGCCTATATTCCATCAAGATTCAAGCTCCATTTGAAAATTTCTCTAACATGAACGTTGTTCTTCTTGTTCCAAGCTTTCTATAGATATAAAGTTTGTTTCATTTGGATTAAAATTGAGAAAGTTATGCTTGGTCAAAGTAAGACATTATTTTATGACACTTAGAAAATTTTCTAAGTCCAAACTTTGCAAAATTTGTCAAGACTTATGGGCCAGTTTTCTTGCACTTCAAGGCATCTTTTGAAAATACTTTCTTCATGACAGTTGTACCTTGCTATGTCCTCTTTCACATCCTTTTGGAATCATCCTATTTGGATCATTGGTTTGAAAGATACACTCATCTAAACTTGGTATCATAGACTGAATTTTTTAACAGCATTTAGGCCAAACTGGCCCAACCATTTTGCAGCTATGGAACCTGAACTTTATGGCCATTTTTCACCTCTTTCCACTCATCATTTCAATTTGTGTTCAACATCAAAGATGCTAAGCTCCATGCCCTCTTTCTACTGTTTGCATTGCCTTGCCATTTGGTTACATACTCATCAAGATACAAGGTCTTAAAGTCACCCTGTTGGACTATTTTTGTGCTGCACAAGAAAACCAAGTTTGACCACAAAACCAACCAACACATTTTTTTACCTCATTTGGCCATTTGATTTATGTTTACTCACTTAAGTTTTGCCATATTTAGAGTTTCATTTCACACCTCACCTTTTGTAGCATTTTGCTCATGAACCAAAACCATACACTTAAGCCCATTAAGAACACCTTGAGCCTACATATTTAAACATCATAAACCCTAATCTGAAGGGAGACTAATACCATTTTCGAGTTAAGAGTGGTGGCTGCTGTATTTTAAAAGTAAGCAAGGAGCAAAATATTAAGTGTCATCCCATTTCCATTTCTCAAGCTAAGGCATTGAAGCATTACTTTATTTCTTCTTCCACTCCTCCATCTTCAAGGGGCAGTGGACCTTTTCCACTAGGTAACCTCCTTATCCCAACCTTCCATGGCCATGAATATTTTGCTTGCTCATTATTGTTTTTCATGCTTGCCATGCTTATGTTTACTATTGCTTTCATGCTATGGCCATGCTCTTATCATGTTGTTTTTCCATGTTAACATCGTGCACTACTTGTCCATGAAACCCTCACCATGAGGCTTTGTTTTGAGCTGGAGTTCACGATGTTATTTTTCACTCATATCCGTGTTCACATGCCTACCTTGCTGTTCATTTTTCTTCATGCTAAAGTCACTATTTTGCATAAAATAAAATACCATGATGTTCCTCTCATTTCGTACTTGAGTTTTGCTTTTTACACCATGCCATTTGATGCACTAAGTTGAGAGCAATGTTGGTTGAAAGATGGAGGAAATAGTTGCATGGCTTTCGCGTTTTCTTGCTGTACGTTGCTGGGTTTTACGTTGCATGAAGAGGAAATGCGTGTCACGCCTTTAGCCGTTAGATCACGCATACACCGTTCGATCCTGGCAGCTGAT
Source organism: Lathyrus oleraceus (assembly GCF_024323335.1). Lineage (NCBI taxonomy): Eukaryota > Viridiplantae > Streptophyta > Magnoliopsida > Fabales > Fabaceae > Lathyrus > Lathyrus oleraceus. Next base: position 110,820,180 of record NC_066583.1, read on the forward strand.
TTACTGTATTGTCTTATATAACTTAAAAATAAGGTTGACCGATCGTGGGCATGTCTACATGATTTTAATGAATGGTACATTTATTTTGTGTCACGTTTCTTTTTATTCCGCTGGACCTTGGCTTAGCGCCCCATATGCTGTTTCCACCCCCTGCGCTTGGCCCACTAACACACTAATTCATTCATTTCATTTTTCTTTTTTCTTTTTAATTCTTATTTAATTTCTGTTTTCATTTTAATTAATAAAAATATTTAATTCATTTATAAAAATACCAAAAAATATTTTTTACATTCTTTAATGTTTTATTTAATTTATTTAATTTTTATTTTCATATTTTATTTAATGTTAATATTTTATATTAATTATTTGTTTCAAATAGTCCATTTTAACACACATTTTTTCATTTATTTTATTTTCATGACTTAGAATTATTTTTAATTTCTGATTTTTGGGATGAGAGTTTACCAATGTCTCATAGTCAATCTGACCTTTTATTGGAATTTTATTTCTCATTTTTCAATTTATTTTGGATTTATTTCTAACCTAGTCTTGTTGTTTGACTTTTGGTTTGACCTTTGTTTTGATTCAATTAATTCAATAACCAATTTTCATTATTTTTGAAATCTTTTTGGGGGATCATGATGTCCTGACCCCACCTTAGTTAGTTTAATTTTTCATAATTTTTGTGATTAATTTACTATTTATTCTTGATTTATTTCTAGCCTAGTCTTGTTGTTTGACTTTTGGTTTGACCTTTGTTTTGATTCAATTAATTCAATAACCAATTTTCATTATTTTTGAAATATTTTTGGGAGATGATGATGTCCTGACCCCACCTAACTTAGTTTAATTTTTCATAATTTTCTTGATTAATTTACTATTTGTTCCATAATTTTTAAGTTGACTTGACTTTTCAGTTGACTTTTCCATGATTGTTGTTTGACTAAGGGATTGCTTAGGGCAATTGAAGAGATCTTTTGATCCTCCCTTGTTCATCTCATATGCCATGTATTAGAGGCTTTTCATCATGATTTTATTCGATCCTTGCATCATTTCCCGATTAAATTATTCATTGATCCTTTGTGTGCATAGTTTCACCTGTCTGATTCATCTGATATTTTTTTTTATTTGTTTCTTTCATCCATGTTTCTTTTGTTTGATTGCTTAACATGTTTATACTTCTCATGCATTGTCTAATGCTCATTATTTCATTCTTTGATTATTTGATTTGATCATATAATTGTTTATATATCTTATTAATATATGTGGTCTGCTTGTATGTTGTATGAGGCACATATTACTATTGTTTGATTGCCATGAACAACCCCCATTCATAACAAATGTACCCCTCTCCCATGAAGTGTATAATGTTTATTCTTTCATTCTTTAATATAAGAACTAAAATGAACATCCGATAACCTTTTCAAAACAAGATCAAAACCTCGATCAACGTCGAGTAATCATTTTCAAAACTTAACAGAACCAGCACGCATTCATCCATTCTCTTGTAAGTCGATTGCTTCAGGCATCGCTATCTACCACATGTAAGTCGATTGCTTCATGCATCGCCTTCTACCCTTACCCCTGGTTCATCTCCTTGCTCCATTCGTCGATTCTTGTTCCATTTAGGTAGTACCCATTAGGTAGAACCCTTTGGTATGATAACATAGGTAGAATTCCCTTATTCTTTTGTATGATAACATAGGTAGAATTCCCTCTCTCTTTGTATGATAACATAGGTAGAATTCCCTTATTCTTTGCATGCTAACATTAGGTAGATGTTCCCATTTGTAAATCCTAACCACCTAGGTCCACATTGCATGACAACTCTAGGGCAGAGCTTCCCCATTGTTAGACCATTCTATGCGTCTCTGATCCTGTGGCATGTCAGACCGTCCTATTGCAAAGAGGTAATTGCCTAAGACTCGATTCAGCGAGCTGCGACACCTGCTGCTAGGACGTGAACACATTTCCCACTCTCCTTTGACACAACTAGTGTCCTCTTTTGTAAGTCCATGTTCAGATGGCAACCCCTAGTTAGTCAAACTACGACAACTCTTATTCTCATTCCAGATGAGATATGTAGGCACAAGATGCGATGTCTTGCCGAGTTCTTTTCTTTCTTTTCTGATTGACAACTAACAACTAATCCTTGCTTGTTTTCGCCCTCGTTGCGATTCTTTTCTCTTGCCCTCGTTGCGATCGAGACCTTTCCCTTTCTCTTGCCCTAGTTGCAATCGAGACCTTTGTTCCCGTAGTTAGCTGAACTACGGTTTGCTTTGATTCTCATTCCAGATGAGATACGTAGGCATAAGACGCGATGTCTTAGCGAGCACACTTCTCTTTAGCCCATAGGTAGCCGAGCTACGAAGACTCTGATTCTCATATTCAGATGAGATACGTATGCAGTGGATGCGATATCCGTGCGAGTCATTTTCTTTGACCCCTCTTTTAGTAAATAGTACATTAGATAAACACACACCCTTTAGACAAGAACAACAAGAGTGGATCCCGTAGAGTACTACGGATGCATAGGGGTGCTAATACCTTCCCTTCGCATAATCGACTCCCGAACCCAAGATTTGGTTGTGAGACCTTGTCTTTTCCTTTCCTTTCTCCAGGTTTACTTCGAGCGTTTCCTTTCCCTCCTTTGGGATAAATAACGCACGGTGGCGACTCTTCTGTCATCTCTTTTTCGCCGGTTGTTTTTTTCGCATGGTTGTGACAGCTGGGGACCCGGTTTCCCTAAGCGAGTCCCTCCTAGCTTTTGTAGGTTTCTTGTTTATTGGGTGTTTATTCTTTTGTACAGTTATTTATTTTTTAGCATTTACCTGCTTTACCTTATTGAATTCATGTACATATGTTTGCTGTATCTGTGGTTTCTGTGGGTTGGTTGTTTGTTGGGGTGGGATGTTCTATGAGATATAAGCCCACTTCCCAGGCTTGAGCATACACACAGGTTTTAGAGTGGATAGTCATAAGGCTTGCGTGGCATGTTGCTACATTAAGTCGTTCATGAAGACCCACACCCAGACGAGGTTTCTTTGGATATATTTTGTCCTATGGGTGTTCCATAACGACAGATAGTCCTCTAGAAATCGTCGACTCTGGTGACCATTTCCCGAGAACTCAGTCGAGGCCTCTCCTCCGAGACACGTTTATGTTAGCTCTAGTGGGCGCATTCTCGTTGCTCAATCCGAGGACCCCAAGACTGGGAACTTGCTTTAGGATGTCCTGTTGAGGGGAGTCAGTGGAGGTCTTTTGTCCCGTAATAATGCCAAACCTTCAGTGGTAAACGTATTATTCGACTGAAGGGCAGAAGCTGACGAACCTCTGTTCTTAGAACCTACCAGTGAGGGGCGGGCTAAATTCAGGAAACCTTAACCTTCAACCAACCCTGTTTTCTGGCGCAGAGCTTTGATCTCGTATTATATTCTTCAGTGGGTTTCTCTTCGGACAGTGCAACCCGACAGATGTTCAAGCAGATACAGCAGTCCTGATTTCCATGTCACTGCATTGCATCACATCATTTTGCATTCATATCATTTAACACATGTTTATCCACTAGGGGTTTACATCTCCTTCTTGATTCCGGTCGGGGTTTTCTGGTTCTCTTAAGATGGATATTGGCAGAAAGAGACATGTCGCCTACAAGTTTCCTGTGGCTTGTTTGGAGCATATTCAACAATTGATGGAGTTACTGGATCATGCTTCTCTAGAAAGATTCTGGAAGGATTATGGTTTGATTCTAAGCTTCGTTACGGTTCTCTCCAAAGATCAACATGACGCTCTCTTTACACTGCTGCAGTTCTATGACCCTCCCTTGAGGTGTTTCACATTCCCGGATTATATTTTGGTCCCTACTTTGGAGGAGGTTGCCAGTTTTCTCAAAATTCCTATCAAGTCGCAGTTGCTATTCTACAGTTCCGAGTTTCTGCCCGATCTCAGCATGGTTGCTTCAGCCACATATTTGGGGAAATCAATCTTGAAGTCTAATATGTGTCAGAAGGGAGGAGTCAGTTTTCATTTGAGTTTCTTAGTGGGAGAAGCCAAGAAGAAGTTTGAAGATGGTGATCAGAGGGGTTTCAATGCTGTGTTGGCTCTTTATGTATATGGGATTGTCCTGTTCCCTAATGTTGCCAAATTTGTGGACGTAGACGCAATACGCCTCTTTGTGTTGAGTAATCCAGTGCCGACCTTGTTGGAAGATTTCTTTCATTCAGTGCATCACAGGAGTGAGAATAGAAAAGGAGGATTGGTGAATTGTTGTGCACCCTTGTTTTATAAGTGGTTCAGTTCTCACCTACCCAAGTCAGAAGCGTTCGTTGACCTCAAGGACTCGATGAGTTGGTCGAAGAGACTGATGGGGATAAGAGCTAAAGATGTTTCTTGGTGGTCAGACCAGAACTTGCTTCGGGCGGATATTGTTCACAGTTGTGGGAACTTCCCGAATGTACCGTTAGTAGGAAGAAGATGAGGTATCAACTATAATCCTTCTCTAGCAGTCAGACAGTTCGGGTATGCTTTGAAAACTCCGCCTTTGGAAAAGGATGTGGAAGAGTCTCTGTTTTTCCATTCTTCATCTGATCTGACTGTATCCCGTAAGGTAGCTAAGGCCTGGCTCAAGGTGATCAAGAGAGGAAGGACTGTGCTTGGAAAAGGAGATTTCAAGTCTTATCCTCAATATGAAGAGTGGCTTCAGGGAAGAATCGAAGAGTTTGGTCTGTCGTTTCCTATTGAAGAACCTTTGTATCCACCTACTCCTGAGCGGTCAACAACGGTGAGCCGAGAGGAGTATGACAAATTGAAGAATGCCATGGAGGAGCTTCGAACTGAAAACTCAGAGTTGAGTGGGAAATTTCAAGACTGTATGCACTTGTACCATGAGGCGGAATATCAGAAGGGGGAAGCCGTCAGATTGCAAGAGGAAGCAGAGAAGAAATTGGTTGTGGAGGTAGACTTCTTCAGGAAGACAGACAAAGCCTTGGGGTCATCCAGTTCAGAGTTGAGGCGAGTCAAGCAGGAGTTAATGGATGCTCATGGTAAGTTAGTCGGGTGGCAAGAGCAATGGAATGCATTTTCAGCTTCTAGGAAGGCAAAAGAGGAGGAGATGGTGGCCGAATTGACTGGTCAAATGGAGAAGTTGAAGACTTTGCTGAAGGAGAAGAACAATGAGCTCATGTGCGCCCGTTCAACCAATGGTTACATGACAGATCAACTCGACAAGGCTCAAGAACAGATTGAAGAACTCAAAGTCCTGGCGGGTTTGAAGAAGTCTAGACTTGAAGAGGTATTTGGGGAGGATAATGGGGGTTATTACATAGAGCCAGCTCCGGTGGAAGAGGTTAAAGCAGGTGCCTCTATCTCGTCCTTCAAGCAGGCACAGGCCTTGGTGGACTCAGGTGTTGCTCCCGGTTGGGGACGTCTGTTGGAGTTACCGATGAAAGAAGACAAGTTTGGGATTGGGAATCAGCCAGCTCTAACTTCTACAACTCCAACGCCTCAGACTCGTCAGGGGCCAATTACCTTCTCCAGCGCTGGTATCATTCAGTATGATCAGATCTCTGCAATCGACGAAGAAGATAGGGATAGTGATTGCGACATTGACAACTGGGTGCATCCGAGGATCCCGGGTGAAGTCATCAACAATTGGTCTTCTGAAGAGATTGTCCAAGTCACTTTTCTGGAGGAGTAATTTTTCTTTGTTTATTCATGCATGTCCAAGTCTTACGTTCCGCCCAGGGCGTAATGACTCATTGTAGGGCTCATCTATATGACTACCTGCATTTTTATCATAAATAAAGGACGTCTTTTTGCATTCAAAAACTTTGTTCATTTTCTTTCTATTTTTGCAGTTTTCAAAAAAAACCAAAAAATCAAAAAATATTTGGCAATGTTTTGTTTAGTTTTCACTTTTTCACACTCATAAGCACATATCATCACTCATGCAGATGCACGTCACCGGATCCTATTGATAACGGTTCTGCTATGGCTCGCTTCGACTTTGAAAATCCGATCTTCCAAGCTGAAGAAGAGGGTGATGAAGACTGTGAACTCCCCGAAGAACTCGCCAGGTTGTTAAAACAGGAGGAAAGGATCATTCAACCACATCAAGAGTCTACTGAAGTGATTAATCTCGGCACCGAGGACGCCAAAAGAGAAATCAAGATAGGGGCTGCTTTGGAAGATAATATGAAGAAGGGGTTGATTGAATTGCTGCAAGAGTATGTTGACGTCTTCGCTTGGTCTTACCAGGATATGCCATGGCTTGACACAGACATTGTAGTACACCGTTTGCCTCTCAAAGAGGATTGTCCTCCAGTCAAGCAGAAGCTCAGAAGAACAAGACTAGAGATGGTTGTCAAGATAAAAGAAGAAGTGCAGAAACAGTTGGATGTAGGATTTCTAGCAGTTACCAATTATCTGCCATGGGTTGCAAACATCGTTCCGGTACCTAAGAAGGATGGCGAGGTGCGGATGTGTGTTGACTACCGGGATCTGAACAGAGCCATTCCTAAAGATGATTTCCCATTACCTCACATCGACGTTTTGGTGGATAACAAGGCTCAGTTCTCGGTATTCTCCTTCATGGATGGATTTTCTGGCTATAATAAAATTAGGATGGCACCAGAAGACATGGAGAAGACAACTTTCATAACCCCATGGGGCACCTTCTGCTACAAGGTGATGCCGTTTGGTCTGAAGAATGTTGGGGCAACATATCAACGAGCTATGGTAACTCTTTTCCATGATATGATTCATCATGAAATCGAGGTTTATGTGGATGATATGATTGCCAAATCTCAGACAGAAGAAGAGCATCTGGTGAATCTGCGGAAACTGTTTGAGCGTTTGAGGAAATTCAAGTTGAGGCTTAATCCGAATAAGTGCACTTTCAGGGTGAGATCTGGAAAGCTGCTGGGTTTTATTGTTAGTGGAAAAGGGATTGAGGTGGATCCTGACAAAGTAAAAGAGATACAAGAGATGCATGAGCCAAGAACAGAGAAACAAGTTTGTGGTTTCTTAGGAAGGTTGAACTACATTGCAAGGTTCATCTCTCACCTAACAGTCACGTGTGAGCCAATTTTCAAGTTGTTGAGAAAAGATCAGGCTATCAGGTGGAATGATGATTGTCAAAAAGCTTTCGAGAAGATAAAAGAGTATTTGCAGAATCCTCCTATCCTCATGCCTCCAGTCCCAGGGAGACCGCTAATTATGTACTTGACAGTACTCGACAATTCCATGGGTTGTGTTCTCGGTCAACACGACGAGACATGTAGGAAAGAGCATGCCATCTACTACCTGAGTAAAAAATTCACAGACTACGAGTCGAGATACTCAATACTTGAAAAGGCATGTTGTGCACTTGCATGGGCTGCTAAGCGATTGAGACAATATATGCTGACTCACACAACCTTACTGATCTCCAAGATGGATCCAGTCAAGTATATATTCGAGAAGTCGGCTCTCACCGGAAGGGTTGCTCGTTGGCAAATGGTACTGACAGAGTACGACATCCAGTATACATCCCAGAAAGCCATCAAGGGGGAGTATTCTGTCAGACTATCTTGCTCAGCAGCCGATTGAAGACTATGAGCCGATGAAGTTTGATTTTCCATACGAAGACATCATGTTCCTCAAGATGAAAGACTGTGAAGAGCCAGTTGTTGAGGAGGGACCTGATCCATATGAAAAGTGGACTTTAACGTTTTATGGGGCCGTCAATGCCAAGAGAAGTGGAATTGGTGTCGTCATTACTACTCTGAAAGGTGCCCACATGCCTTTCACTACTCGTCTAACTTTCAAGTGCACCAATAATGAAGCAGAGTACGAAGCCTCTATCTTGGGTATTGAGCAAGCCATTGATTTTAGAATCAAGACTTTAGACATCTTTGGAGATTCAGCTCTAGTGGTCAATCAAGTGAATGGTGATTGGAATACTCTCCAGCCTACTCTGGTCCCCTACAGAGATTACACGAGAAGACTGTTGACTTTCTTCACAATAGTAAAGATGTATCATATACCTCGTGATGAAAACCAGATGGCAGATGCTCTAGCTACTCTATCCTCCATGATCAAAGTGATCCGGTGGAACCATGCTCCCAGAATTAATGTTATGCGCCTTGACAGGGCTGCGTATGTGTTTGCTGTTGAACTGGTAGTCGATGACAAGCCTTGGTATCACGACATCAAATGCTTTCTGAAGAATCAAGAGTACCCTGCAGGGGAATCAAACAATGACAGAAAGACTTTGAGAAGATTGGCAGGCAGTTTCTTCTTGAACAAAGACGACATGCTGTATAAGAGAAACTTCGACATGGTTTTGCTCAGATGCGTAGATAGACACGAAGCAGACATGTTAATGCAGGAAGTTCATGAAGGCTCCTTCGGTACTCATGCCAGCGGACATGAAATGGCTAAGAAATTGTTGAGAGCGGGTTATTACTGGATGACCATGGAATCTGATTGTTTCAAATATGCTCGGAAGTGCCATAAATGCCAGATTTATGTTGATAAGGTGCATGTGCCTCCAAATCTTCTAAATGTGATGTCTTCGCTGTGGCCGTTTTCTATGTGGGGCATTGATATGATTGGAAAGATTGAGCCGACTTCCTCCAATGGGCATCGCTTCATCCTTGTTGCCATCGACTATTTCACCAAGTGGGTCGAAGCAGCGTCATTTGCGAAGGTCACCAGACATGTGGTTGCCCGATTCATTAAGAAAGAGATCATTTATCGTTATGGGATTCCTGAAAGAATCATTACTGATAATGGTTCTAATCTCAATAACAAAATGATGAAGGAGTTGTGCCAGAACTTCAACATTCAACATCACAATTTTTCCCCTTATCGTCCTAAGATGAACGGTGTTGTTGAGGCAGCAAATAAGAACATAAAGAAGATTGTGCAGAAGATGGTCGTTACGTATAGAGATTGGCATGAGATGTTACCCTTCGCCTTGAATGGGTACCGTACTTCAGTGCGTACATCGACCGGGGCAACCCCTTACTCTCTTGTGTATGGTATGGAAGTAGTCCTACCTGTTGAAGTGGAGATTCCTTCTCTAAGAGTCATGTTGGATGTCAAGTTAGACGAAGCTGAATGGATTCGAACAAGGTTCAATGAGTTGAGTCTTATCGAAGAGAAGCGAATGGCAGCCATTTGTCATGGGCAGTTGTATCAGAGTCGGATGAAGAGAGCCTTTGATCGAAAAGTGCGTCCTCGATGCTTCCGAGTCGGAGATTTAGTGTTGAAAAGGATCCTTCCTCCTCAGACAGATCACAGGGGCAAGTGGACTCTTAACTATGAGGGACCATATATTGTCACCAAGATTTTTGATGGTGGAGCCTTAATGCTTGCAATTATGGATGGTGAAGACTTCACTTCCCCTGTGAACTCAGACGCAGTTAAAAAATACTTTGCATAAAGTAGACCCGTTGGACAATAAAAAGAATAATCCATGCAAAAAATGGGCATCCCGACGAACCAAGAAAATGAAAAAGGTTCGGGCAAAAGTTAGGGATTAAAAATGAAAAGATTGTACACCCGGTAAGTTGAAAACATGAAAAGGCAACTTAGGCAAAAATGGGTATCCCGGTGGATTGAAAACCCGAAAGGGCGATCCAGGCAAAAGTTAGGGATTAAGCGAGTGACTGCGTTCTGAGTAGTTCTGAACCCCATCACGTGTCGATAATGGGAAAATTTTGAAGGATAGAAAACAGTCCAATCACCTTTTTCAGAAAGCTGATCATCTAGAGGATCTTGAAGACGAGCGAGTCATAGCAGAATTGGAACCCGATAGAAACCCATTTCACATTGCCATTAGATTAATTTCTATTTTTATCTTTTGTGTAATTACCTCTTTCCAGGGATTGCTTCCTGATGTAAATGCCTATTGAGAGGCCATTCAATCAATGAAATCACGTTATTCAGTATATCTCTGTTTCCATTTTCATTTTACTGTTTTGTTTGCAAAAATGACGTCCGAATTTTTGATAAACATTGCATCATGAAACATAATAGCTCTACGGGTACATGCTCAATAAACATTTAAAATTGTTGTAAATTTTAAATGCTTTGGATCGTCTATTTAGAACAGGTACACTCGGGGCATTTCCTTAAGGTTCCCAGCAGACGATCGTGATTGCTTTTCTTCAACAGTCGGAGTTTGGTATCTTATCCCTGTAAAGTTGGTCGAAGCATTGGATTCTTCAATCCCCGGCAGGTTCTCACTACTGTGCTTCCCCAAGCATGCGTTTCAGATTATACACTCCCCAGTAGAGTTAACAGTGCCAGACTGTATATCCCCAGCGGAGTTGACAGTGCCAGACTATATCTTCCCAGCAGAAGCGGCTGCTCCTCAGAGTTCGATGCCAGATCGATGATCTTGACGTCAGATCCAAGATTTTGGTTTCCAGAACCACCATCGCCTCCCTCAACAGCAAGTTTTCAGTGTCATTCTCTCCCCAGTCAGAGTCTCGGTATTTTTTTATTGCCAAAACACCGCATGGCCGGTCATCTCCCCATAGAGTTCATGATGTTGTATATCTCTGACAGCAGTGCCAGGGTCCATAAGATTGTAATCATTTCCCCAACAAAATTCCTTGCCTCGGCTTGGCATTCTCCCCAATATTTCGCATCCCTGCATGTAGAGTCATATTGCATTGCATCCTCCCAAATCGCGTAGCATTTCCATTTTCATGGAGCATTACGCCATCGAAAAATTCAAACATATGCATGTAAAGCATAAAACATTCACGGTATCCCAAGTGATAAGCCAGAAGCTTGTTTCCAGTACTCAAACTGAAGGTTGTTCATGACTTATTATCCCTAGCATGGATCGTTGGCCCACGTGCCGCCTCAATTATCATTTTCCCTATTTCTGCCGATTCTGACAGGCATGAAATTTTCCGGTATTCAGACCGAAGTGGCATTCAGGCCAATTTTCCGATATTCAGATCGAAGAAGTTTCCGGCGTTCAGGTCAATGCAACTTGTGGCATTCAGGCCAATTTTTCCGGTATTCAGACCGAAGTGGCATTCAGGCCAGTTTTCCGGTATCCAGACCGAAGTGGCATTCAGGCCAATTTTCCAGTATTCAGACCGAAGTGGCATTCAGGCCAGTTTTCCGGTATCCAGACCGAAGTGGCATTCAGGCCAGTTTCCCGGTGTTCAGACCGAAGTGGCATTCAGGCCAGTTTTCTGATGTTTAGATCGAAGAAGTTTCCGACGTTCAGGTCGATGCAACTTGTGGCATTCAAGCCAGTTCCCGTTATTCAGACTGAAGTGGCGTTCAGGCTAGTTTCCTGGTGTTCAGACCGATGTTAATAATCTCATATTTTCTGATACTCAAATCGAAGTCATTTCCGGTATTCAGACTGGTGATTGGCATTCAGGCCATAGCTTTTCCTCTGTTACCATTTATTTTGGTATTCAGACTAACATTCTTTTTTTCAGTGTTCAGACCGATTCTCACCGTACCAGACGGATTCTTCTTTTCAAGAATACCTTTTTGCCGATTCTGACAGGCATTGTTACTTCACTTCACTTCAGTGTAAATTTCCGGGTTTTTGTTGTATTCAATCCCTTGATACCTCGAAAGTGCAAAAGTCATTGCTATCTTCCTTTAGGGTCTCTAGTTGATTGAATAGGGGAAGCTGTAATACCCCAAAATTTACCCTTCATTTTTCTTGGAAGCATGGGATTATGTTTCACATTGCATTAGCATCATGCTAGGTCATACTCATTCCATACTGCATTAGTGACTTGGGAAATCAGGGTTTGATTGATCACTCCTTAACAGAAGGAGTCCACATAAAGCAAGACTGAGAATTGAAATTCATTCTCCAAGTATACAAGTCTCAAGGGTCTCGAGGGGGTCCAAGTGTCTTATTATGGTTCTCAGTTCACCAGTGGAAGATTCAGAGCTCTCAGAGTGTGCATCGGCATTTAATCAGAAATCAGGGTTTCATGGCTATCTGCAACAGGCAAGGTTTGGTTCGAAGTGAAGGGGCTCATTCATGTCACGATTATGGAGGCATCTTGGCCTAAGAAGATCCACAATTATCTCAAAAAGATCCATTGGCAATCAGTGCAACCAGTTCTTGATCATTTTGCCCTAAAACTAGGGTTTGGTATAAACTCGGTTTATTTCTGATTCCTTGGGTGAAACTAATTTACATGGCCCTCCATATGTCCACAAGGGTCTACATACAAAAAATCAGCTCTTTATTTGAGCTAGAGGTGCTTCAATTGATCAACGGAATCGGGAATCAGACGGTTTGGGAAAAGTCAACTGTGGGGCCGGAAAAGTCAACTCCTGACATTTTGAAAGTGGAATCTCAAAATTCAACCCTAAGGGAGCCTACATGAGAAATTTGATCAAGGTTAGATCATGGATTCATCATTTAATCAGGAGTTTGAAAAGTTACTAAATTTGGAAATAGTTGACTTTCCATTTAGGGCAAGTTTTTATGATTTTTGCACCCACTTTAAGCCTATATTCCATCAAGATGCAAGCTCCATTTGAAAATTTCTCCAACATGAAAGTCGTTCTTCTTGTTCCAAGCTTTCTATAGATATAAAGTTTGTTTCATTTGGATTAAAATTGAGAAAGTTATGCTTGGTCAAAGTAAGACATTATTTTAGGACACTTAGAAAATTTTCTAAGTCCAAAATTTGCAAAATTTGTCAAGACTTATGGGCCAGTTTTCTTCCACTTCAAGGCATCTTTTGAAAATACTTTCTTCATGACAGTTGTACCTTGATATGTCCTCTTTCACATCCTTTTGGAATCATCCCATTTGGATCATTGGTTTAAAAGATACACTCATCTAAAGTTGGTATCATAGACTGAATTTTTTGACAACATTTAGGCCAAACTGGCCCAACCATTTTGCAGCTATGGAACCTGAACTTTATGGCCATTTTTCACCTCTTTCCACTCATCATTTCAATTTGTGTTAAACATGAAAGATGTTAACCTCCGCGCCCTCTTTCTACTGTTTGCATTGCTTTGCCATTTGGTTACATACTCATCAAAATACAAGGTCTTAAAGTCACCCTGTTGAACTATTTTTGTGCTGCACAAGAAAACCAAGTTTGACCACAAAACCAACCAACACATTTTTTTACCTCATTTGGTCATTTGCTTTATGTTCACTCACTTAAGTTTTGCCATATTTAGAGTTTCATTTCACACCTCACCTTTTGTAGCATTTTGCTCATGAACCAAAACCATACACTTAAGCCCATTAAGAACACCTTGAGTCTACATATTTAAACATCATAAACCCTAATCCGAAGGGAGGCTAATACCATTTTTGAGTTAAGAGTGGTGGCTGTTGTATTTTCAAAGTAAGCAAGGAGCAAAAGATCAAGTGTCATCCCATTTCCATTTCTCAAGCTAAGGCATTGAAGCATTACTTCATATCTTCTTCCACTCCTCCATCTTCAAGGGGCAGTGGACCTTTTCCAATAGGTAACCTCCTTATCCCAACCTTCCATGGCCATGAATATTTTGCTTGCTCATTATTGTTTTTCATGCTTGCCATGCTTATGCTTACTATTGTTTTCATGCTATGGCCATTCTCTTATCATGTTGTTTTTCCATGTTAACATCGTGTACTACTTGTCCATGAAACCCTCACCATGAGGCTTTGTTTTGAGCTGGAACTCATGCTGTTATTTTTCACTCATATCCGTGTTCATATGCCTACCTTGCTGTTCATTTTTCTTCATGCTAAAGTCACTATTTTGCATAAAATAAAATACCATGATGTTTCTCTCATTTCGTACTTGAGTTTTGCTTTTTACACCATGCCATTTGATGCACTAAGTTGAGAGCAATGTTGGTTGAAAGATGGAGGAAATAGTTGCATGGCTTTCGCATTTTCTTGTTGTACGTTGTTGGGTTTTACGTTGCATGAAGAGGAAATGTGTGTCACGCCTTTAGCCGTTAGATCACGCATACATCGTTCGATCCTGGCCGCTGATTTACTGGTTTGTCTTATATAACTTAAAAACAAGGTTGACCGGTCGTGGACATGTCTACATGATTTTAATGAATGGTACATTTATTTTGTGTCACGTTTTTTTTATTCCGCTGGACCTGGGCTTAGCGCCCCATATGCTGTTTCCACCCCCTGCGCTTGGCCCACTAACACACTAATTCATTCATTTCTTTTTTCTTTTTTCTTTTTAATTCTTATTTAATTTCTGTTTTCATTTTAATTAATAAAAATATTTTATTCATTTATAAAAATACCAAAAAATATTTTTTACATTCTTTAATGTTTTATTTAATTTATTTAACTTTTATTTTCATATTTTATTTAATGTTAATATTTTATATTAATTATTTGTTTCAAATAGTCCATTTTAACACACATTTTTTCATTTATTTTATTTTCATGACATAGAATTATTTTTAATTTCTGATTTTTGGGATGAGGGTTGACCAATGTCTCATGGTCAACCTGACCTTTTATTGGAATTTTATTTCCCATTTTTCAATTTATTTTGGATTTATTTCTAACCTAGTCTTGTTGTTTGACTTTTGGTTTGACCTTTGTTTTGATTCAATTAGTTCAATTACCAATTTTCATTATTTTTGAAATCTTTTTGGGAGATCATGATGTCCTGACCCCACCTTAGTTATTTTAATTTTTCATAATTTTTGTGATTAATTTACTATTTATTCTTGAGTTATTTATAACCTAGTCTTGTTGTTTGACTTTTGGTTTGACCTTTGTTTTGATTCAATTAATTCAATAACCAATTTGCATTATTTTTGAAATATTTTTGGGGGATGATGATGTACTGACCCCACCTAACTTAGTTTAATTTTTCATAATTTTCTTGATTAATTTACTATTTATTCCATAATTTTTAAGTTGACTTGACTTTTCAGTTGACTTTTCCATGATTGATGTTTGACTAAGGGATTGCTTAGGGCAATTGAAGAGATCTTTTGATCCTTCCTTGTTCATCTCATATGCCATGTATTAGAGGTTTTCATCTTGATTTTATTCGATCCTTGCATCATTTCCCGATTAAATTATTCATTGATCCTTTGTGTGCATAGTTTCACCTGTCCAATTCATCTGATATTTTTTTTTACTTGTTTCTTTCATCCATGTTTCTATTGTTTGATTGCTTAACAGGTTTATACTTCTCATGCATTATCTAATGCTCATTATTTCATTCTTTGATTATTTGATTTGATCATATACTTGTTTATATATCTGATTAATATCTGTGGCCTGCGTGTATGTTGTATGAGGCACATATTACTATTGTTTGATTGCCATGAACAACCCCCATTCATA
The DNA here is from genome assembly GCF_024323335.1 of Lathyrus oleraceus. Taxonomy (NCBI): domain Eukaryota; kingdom Viridiplantae; phylum Streptophyta; class Magnoliopsida; order Fabales; family Fabaceae; genus Lathyrus; species Lathyrus oleraceus. The sequence continues at coordinate 110,835,508 of NC_066583.1, forward strand.
ACAAATGTACCCCTCTCCCATGAAGTGTATAATGTTTATTCTTTCATTCTTTAATATAAGAACTAAAATGAACATCCGATAACCTTTTCAAAACAAGATCAAAACCTCGATCAACGTCGAGTAATCATTTTCAAAACTTAACAGAACCAGCACACATTCATCCATTCTCTTGTAAGTCGATTGCTTCAGGCATCACCATCTACCACCTGTAAGTTGATTGCTTCATGCATCGCCATCTACGCTTACCCCTGGTTTATCTGCTTGCTCCATTCGTCGATTCTTGTTCCGTTTAGGTAGCACCCATTAGGTAGAACCCTTTGGTATGATAACATAGGTAGAATTCCCTTATTCTTTTGTATGATAACATAGGTAGAATTCCCTCTCTCTTTGTATGATAACATAGGTAGAATTCCCTTATTCTTTGCATGCTAACATTAGGTAGATGTTCCCATTTGTAAATCCTAACCACCTAGGTCCACATTGCATGACAACTCTAGGGCAGAGCTTCCCCATTGTTAGACCATTCTGTGCGTCTCCGATCTTGTGGCATGTCAGGTCGTCCTATTGCAAAGAGGTAACTGCCTAAGACTCGATTCAGAGAGTTGCGACACCTGCTACTAGGACGTGAACACATTGCCCACTCTCCTTTGACACAACTGGTGTCCTCCTTTGTAAGTCCATGTTCAGATGGCAACCCCTAGTTAGTCGAACTACGACAACTCTAATTCTCATTCCAGATGAGATACGTAGGCACAAGATGCGATGTCTTGCCGAGTTCTTTTCTTTCTTTTCTGATTGATAACTAACAACTAATCCTTGCTTGTTTTTTCCCTCGTTGCGATTCTTTTCTCTCGCCCTCGTTGCGATCGAGACCTTTCCCTTTCTCTTGCCCTAGTTGTAATCGAGACCTTTGTTCCCGTAGTTAGCTGAACTACGGTTTGCTCTGATTCTCATTCCAGATGAGATACGTAGGCATAAGATGCGATTTCTTAGCGAGCACACTTCTCTTTAGCCCATAGGTAGCCGAGCTACGAAGACTCTGATTCTCATATTCAGATGAGATAAGTATGCAGTAGATGCGATATCCGTGCGAGTCATTTTCTTTGACCCCTCTTTTAGTAAATAGTACATTAGATAAACACACACCCTTTAGACAAGAACAACAAGAGTGGATCCCGTAGAGTACTATGGATGCGTAGGGGTGCTAATACCTTCCCTTCGTATAATCGACTCCCGAACCCAAGATTTGGTTGCGAGACCTTGTCTTTTCCTTTCCTTTCTCCAGGTTTACTTCGAGCGTTTCCTTTCCCTCCTTTGGGATAAATAACGCACGATGGCGACTCTTCTGTCATATCTCTTTCACCGGTTGTTTTTTTCGCATGGTTGCGACACATACGAAGCCTTATTGCTTCTTCGTTATGTCCAGGCATTTTAAGTGTTGTGCTCATAGTTAAAAACCTTTGGAGATGCTTGTTGGAATCTTCATTCACTCTTCCAGAAAAGGACCGCCTTTCGAGTTGATTAATTATGCTGGGATGCAGCTGAAATTTTTCTACATTTACCGGTTGGTTTACAATTGTCATACAACCACCCGGAGTGTTGTTTCCACCATAGTCACCGAGAAGTCTCTCTAGTGGTGGTGGATCTGCAGCCATGACCTTAGGAATTGTTTCTGCGTCTGAATCTGAATTCTCTGAGTGCACTGAAACAACTTCCTCCTCCGCTTTTTCTGCTATTTCCAGTTTTTCTCGCTTAGCTTATCTCAGTCTAGCGTGAAGAGTTCTTTCTGGTTCTGCGTCAAAAGAAAAATTCGCTGAGGCCTTACCTCGCATAAACAAGTTAGACAAATATTAGAATTGAATAACAAGATTGTCACAGATAAAATTTTGGTTGACGAGCAACAAAATTTCAATAGAATAAAAATTAAAATAGGTATTTTGGCAATCCCCGGCAACGGCACAAAAAACTTGATCGTAAAAATAGCAAGTGTACTATTTTTACCGATGTAGTAATAGGGAGTTTTATTCCCAAGTATCGATCTCAGGGATTGCGTAGGAAATACTTATTTTACTTCTGATTTTATTTGAACAAGAACACAATGGTTTGGTTGGTTTTGGGAATTTATAACAACAAACACAAAAAGATAGTAAAGAATAATTGATTAAGATGAAACATGCTAGGGTGAGTGGTTGATTTAACTAGTTATGAATTCAAGTCAAGATTTCCTCAATACACATGAAACATTCAATTACCTAACCTCAGAATTTTCTTCCTTAAGTCCTTAATGAAGAAACTATTAAACTACCAATTCTTACTCAAATGTCCATTCAACTAATCATTGGTTTTAATCATAAACAATATCAAGGTTTATGGTGATTTACAAAAGTTCCTAGTCCTAGGTGATGCAATTATAAACCCAATTGTGTGAAAACCCTAACAATCACAATCCTGTTATTGATAGTCATAGATCTAATTGTATTTGTCCGATACAAAAGCATAATAACATCACACAATTGAATTGAAATACGTAACATAGTAATAAGAAAATTCATGTTTCAAATTCATAACATAAGATCAAATCAGGACCACCCCCCTAGCATTGGGGTTTAGCCTCTCATAGTATTCAAAGAAATCATAGTGTGGAAATTAAATATTACAAAGAATTAGGAGATTTTGATCTTCAATGGTTGATGCCCTTGAATCTCGCCGTCTTTAAATCCTCTATAGTAGTTATATTCTCCAGTGCAATGTTTTTCTCTCGTACGTCAAAAATTCCCCTTCTCTTTCTCTCCAAAGTCTTCTAATAGTCTCAGATGGTTTTTTCTCCCAGGAAGAAGTCCAAAATACCCTTAATGAACAGGGCAGATCCACACAACATAAAGTAAAATTTCTCAGCCGCGCCAATCAACACGGGCCGTGTGGATTCACACGGGTGCCCGTGTTGCTCTTCAAAAGTTATGTTTTTTAAATCAAGCTACAGAGGCATCAACACGGGTCGTGTTGATGTACACGGGTGCCCGTGTTAACCCCCTGACTTCCCTCTTTAAGTGCTCCTTCCTGGAAAACAACACGGGTCGTGTTGATGTACACGGGAGCCCGTGTTGACCTTCTGCATCTCCATATTTTGGCCTTCCGGAGCATCCAACACTCAGCTATTAGTCCTTTTGAACCTATGCAACAACCTGCAACACTAACACTACCAAATCGAAGCATAAAAGAGACTTTTTGACACAAACATGTAACAAAATGCAATGCAATAATAAACTAACAAAACATGTTAAATGACTTTAAAACAACTAAAAACAACCACAAATCTTACCAAAGTGATGAAAATATGCCGGATAAAAGGTGGGAATTCAATGGAAATGGTGACCGATCAGTAGGGTTGCCATGCATTTTTAATTTGTTTAGCTAATATAAAGTATATAAATATAAGATAGAGTCATTCAAAAAAGTTCATCATGATTTGAGGATGACACATATCATAGAGAGGGAGTAGCGAGACTGTTTTGAAGAAGGTAGTTCATCACGAATAGGGTGCCTTTTAGTTAATAATCACATGTAAAATGCATGTATAAGATTATTATTTTCTTGATAAATATTATTCCCTTGTTGCAATTCTGCAAATCAAATATATCAACCAACCATCATCCCCTATGAAGGGTTAATCTGAGGAAAAAATTAAAGGAGTTTTCGTTTGAGATATGAAATGTAAGTTGAATTGAACGGTTGGAGTTTAAGGGTCTGTTTGATTCCCTTTCTAAAAGCAGTTTTTTTTTCTAATTAAAAATTAAAAATATATTTGGCAAACTATTTTTAAAATATAATTTTTTTAAATTGTTTTGTGTTTTTAAATTTTGAAAACTAAAAAAGTGAAAGAGCTAAAAACATGTTTTTAATTTTTAAATTTTTGGTTTTTAAAATTACAACTCAAATATTAAAATACGCTGAAAATTGAAAACAACCAATTTTACTTTATTCTTCTCTCTCTTAGACAAAACCCACACAATCTTCTCTCTCACACACATGAAAGAAAATGCAATGAAGAGAAAGTTGTGGAATCTCCGATTTTTCACTCATCAGTATTCGATTTATGGTTTATGATCTTCAATTTCTTCTCTATAATTTGTGATTCGGATTTTTTAGGTTGGTATTTTCACTTTTCCATTAGTATTTTCTTCATCTTGAATTGTTAGGTCAAAATATTTTGTTTCATTAACCTAATTTAAAATAAAATGGATATGCTTACTTTAATTTGCTATGAATAGATTTCCTAGTATATAATATTCAAGTTTAGATCTAATAGAAATGATATGAATATTTTTGCTTAAAATTTTGTTGGATTAACCTAATTTGATATGAATTCGTAATGTTTAATCTATCCATTTGTGAAAGTGGATTTAGAATTTTAGATCTAGTAAAATTTACATACTAAAATGATAATAAAAGCATTTTTGTGTTGATTAATTATAAAGAAATTATATTTTAGGAATGTTGGTTTAGAGTAGAATAAAATTGTTTGTTCAATGATTTAGGAGTAAAAAAGTATTGTAGTATGTTGTAACATTCAATAATTTAGGAGTAAAAAACTGTTGGAGTATTTTGTAGTATAATGCAATTATTAGATACCAATCCATATGAAAAAATATATCTATAAAATATAAAGTATAATGTGATTGGTTATTTCTAAACAGGTTTGAGATTTTGAAAAAGCATGAAGAATAGTAGCTATCGTCCCCATTTTGTTGCGCCAGGCTCCTTCTCGACCAGACCTGCCTCTTCCTCGGCTGCGCCGGCCTCTTCCTCGATTGCACCTACTTCTATTGGTGCGCCTGCCATTGCTACACAGGTAATAAATTCTTTGCTTCTGTCAGATTTCTATTTTTTCTTACTACAATACTTTGCTTCTATTGATGCGGGATATTTTTCTGATAGGTGAATAGAATACTCCTCCTATTAATAATTTTTTTACTAAGTCATATATTCTTATTAATTAGATTAAGTCGTGTTTTGTAATGGCAGTTAGATTAATGTATGTATACAAAAGCTTTAAAAGGCTAAAAAGATAACATTGTTGCCCTTTGTAGAGATCAAATTCAATATTACTCCTATTTTTGTAAAAATGTATTATGTTTCTATAGGGGAGTGGAAACCAGCATTGAAAAGCATATCTAAAGTAATAGATGTAGGCTTCAAGTTACAATACTTATGTTTCTTTCTTATAGTGCTTAGATATTAGAGTTTTCCTTTTTCAAACATGTATTATGTACAGTAGTATAATAACTAAAGGAATATAAATAGAGGATTAGACAGTAATATGATATGGTCATGTATTGGTTCTAAAATGATGTTCCCTTAGACAAATATATTGGACACCTACCAAAGAATTGAACACAATAAAGTTATCACAAACTCATAGTAAATACCATGACAGTAGAGAAACAATGATATTGAAATTAAAATTTAGAATTGTTTTAGTCAATACATTTCTCCTATAATCTACATTTTATTGCTCAGTCGTTTACTTGCTCCTATAAATAAGCTTATATCTGATCGATTTATTATGTTTCTATGCCATGATAATCTTGTATGTTCTTCAAATTTTTGAATTATTCATTTCTTGAGAAATAGTTTTCATTGGACTTGAGGCAATAAAACATGATTATGTTTTTTATTCTTGTGAATGACTATGTGTGACTTTATTCTAGATTTCCTAAGTTGCTTATTTTTATGATAGATGGCAACTAATGTTGGCATTAGTGACTCAAGGCTTTGGCCTGATTTTGTAACTAAAGCTTTCATTGACATTATCGTTAATGAAGTTACAAAAGGAAATCTGTCAAATGGTGTTTTTCATAATAGAACATGGACCTAAATGACTATTAAGTTGAGTTGCATAACTAATCGATCATTTAAAGCCTGATAATTAAAGGCAAAATATGTAGGTTGCGGGCCATGTATTGTGGGTTATATTCACTCTTACAAAATACCAGATTTTGGTGGAACACAGAAACAAACACAATTACTGCAAGTGAAGATGTCTGGAGAAATTATCTTAAGGTATGTTTCTTATAATTTATAATTTTTAATATTTGAATGTTTCAAGAGATGCTGTCAAATTTGTTTTACAATGTTTCTTCTATATATTTCATTGTACTGTGATTTATATTGGCTGGATATTTTTTCTAAATTGATTATCATTAGGGGTAAGGGGAGGGTGTGGTAACTCTAGATCCTATTTTCCATGGTTCTTAAGAACTATAGTATTTTACTCTAATTACAAGTTGCTATTAAGAACATGGTTAATACAATGTGCTTGCTAGTTACAACAGAAGTTGCGAAGCTTAAGCAAGGTTTTTTTAATTTGAAATAAGGTTTAACTAATGAAAGTTTATTTTCTTACTAAGTAAAATTTGTCTTTTATAAACCTTGAGGTGTTTTGGGTTAATTGTAAAATGCCCCACATAAGTAGTGTTGGTTGTAACTGTTTCGGTGACAGATGCAAATGGGCATGGGTTAGGGTCTTATCTCATGAAAGTCAGTAGTTGAATAAATGATTGTAATAAGAATCATAATATTCACAATTGAAAATATTCATAAACATCAATTAACTATTGCAACATTGCTACTTATTGATCCAACAATAACAGACACAAAAAATTGAAAGCCATCCAAACTATAGGAAAACTAGATCACAAAATGTCACTAAATAGACAATTTTATGACTAAATATATCAAAACACTAAACCCATGAGATAATATGTTAGTTATAGTCTTCAAATAAATGTGTGGTTAGCTTTATTTATTGGATTACCTCTTTTGAATTAAATTACAGGGTAGTATATTAGTTATTGCCTCAATCTTCATAATGTGATAGTAGCACAAAGCTTTTTTTTACCGACATACGCCATAGATGACTAACATTAGAGTTCTAGTTTGAAAAAACATGTTATTGATTTAGGATTTTTTTAATTAATGGGATCTTGGAGTTCTAGTTCGACATAAGATGTCTATTTTCCAAGTTAGTGTTCTTTTTGTAATGTATCAATGTGATTGAAGATTGATTGTGAGGAAAATTGAATGGTTATAGAATGGGGTTGAGAAACATTTTATTATTTGTTTAACAATTTGATCACAATGCATTTACTATTTGTTAAATATAGTTATAATCTTTTGAAATTTTTTAATCTATTTCCAACTGATTTTAGGCACATGATAAAGCTTCTCAATCCCAAAAGAAAGGGTGTGATAATTATAAGTTGTTAGAAATCATATTCAACAAAAATAATGCAACTAGAGTACTTCATCATTCATCTACCCAAGACCCACCAAATACAAATGAAGAAAATGAGCTTGGCAATCAATACCTTAACAATGGGAGTGCGAGTCATGTATGTGTTGATAATGATAGTCCAGACGATAATCTACATGAAGTTGAGCACATCACACGTAGTGGAAAGAGATAAGTTCAAGTACGATCCAAGAAAGAGTCTACATCATATATGATGGGAGAGTCACTTTCAGCATGGGCTAAAGCATCTTTGGCAAAAGCTGAGAGGTATAGGGATAGGAGTGTGGAGGTTACTTCACGTGTAACAACAGACTGCTCTCTTACTAAGTGTGTGATTGTTCTGGATGAGATGGAAGACATTCCACATGATGCATATGGAAAAGCTTTGGAAAAGTTTCTGGATCCTGATTGGAGAGAAGTGTTCATCGCCATGTCTGTTGAGAGGAAACGTGGATGGTACTTAGACTTTAAGGATAAAGTCTTACTTAAACTTGTGGTGATATTAATGAGACACACTTCTCTTACTACTTTATTTATTGTTTTTATGATTGTGTACTTTGTTCTATTTGCTAACAATTGTTTGTGTTTTTATTCATTATTTGAGTTTTATAGTTATGTTATGAAACCTTTTTATTTCCTTTTTATTTCCTATTTATTGAATATACTATTCTTAAAGTTTTGTTATTAAATTGTAGACAGGTTCTAACCAGAATTGATATTGATAAAAGTGATGATTCTACTTTTGATGCAAGTGATGATGAATTCACATAATTTATCTTTAATAGTATGATTTATAACTATCATCAGAAATACTTTAACAAAGAAAAGATTTTGACATCTTCATTGACTGGTCGTGAGTTTGTTGTTGAAGTATTAAATGGATTTCGAATAAGTTGTTTTGATTTATTTCGAATAAAGAAATAATGTTTTATTAATTTTTGTAATGAATTGAGGGAGAAGAACTACTTATGTGACTTAAAATATGTGCTTGTTGAAGACAAGATTGCTACATTTTTATTCATAATTGGTCATAATGTTCATCATAGAGTTGCTTCAATCCGCTTTCAACATTCCACTCAAACAATATCACGACATTTTAAGGAGGTATTAAGGGCAGTTTGTCAATTTGGAAAGGAACTAATTAAGCAAGAGTCCAAAGAGTCTCCCGAAAGAATTAAAAATAATTCAAAATACTATCATTGGTTTAAGGTATGCACATAATTCTTATTCTTCTATTGTAGCTGTATCTTTATTTCAACATAATTTGATTATGGTTTACTTATTCATATTATTTAGGTTGTCTTAAAGAACTGCGTAAGTGCGATTGATGGTACACATATCAGTGCATCAGTTCCTGCAGGAAAAAAAATCATGTAGAGATAGAAAGGCAACAATCACACAGAATGTCATGTGTGCTTGTGATTTTAACATGATGTTTACGTATGTATATTCAGGATGGGAAGGAAGTGCACATGATTCAAAGATTCTTTTGGATACAATTACAAATCAAAATGCTGAATTTCCTTGATCACCTAGAGGTAAGTCATAGTATCAACATAAAATTATGTTCAATGAAATTAACAAAGTTGAACTAACATATATTTTATTTGATGAAGGTTCTTTTATCTCGTTGATTCTGAATATCCATGTATTGGAGGTTTTCTTCCCCCTTATAAGGGTGAAAGGTTTCATGCACAAGAATATAGAGGTCAAAGTAGACAACCAAAAAGTCTGGAAGAGTTATTTAACTATAAACGCTCGTATCTAAGGATGACAATTGAGCGTTGTTTTGGGTTGCTGAAAAATAGATTTCCTATTTTAAAGTTGATGCCTCCTTATAAACCTTATAGGCAACGACTCATAGTTATTGTGTGTTGTGTTATTCATAATTACATACGCAAGTTGAATTTACCTGACGAGTTGTTTAGGATATGGGAAGCAATGAATCTTATCGAACTTTAAGGAACACAAGAAGATCATATCATAGAAGGAACAAGTTCCAATGTCGACAACTTAACAAAGTTATCTAATGAAGGTGCAGCTGAAATGGCAATGAAGAGAAATCATATTAGAGATGAGATGTGGGTACACCATAACAATTAAGTGAACTAATTATCTCTATGTTAGATTTTCATACAAGCAACTTTGAATTTTAGTGATTATTTTTAAATACTTATGTTAGTTTGGTTTGATGTATATGCTTCAGATATTGATATATGCTATAAAATTTTGATAACAAAATATTTTGTGTGAACAAGTTATTAACTTGACTCTAAAAAAAATTAAATCATATATTTAATCATAACAAGTTTTTATCTCGATTTTATTTAATAATAAATTTTACATTTGCATATTTAAATATGAGTCATTAAAAATTTAATTGTTATTTACTAAAAGTCTTTTTCATTTTATATTAGTTAAAAAAATATTTTTTTAAAATTGACTATCATTTTTTATTTTCTCTTTTTTAAAACTTCTTTGAAAAGTCATATCAAACAAATTTTTAATAATTCCCTTTTTAAAAATACTAGCAAAACTATTCAAACGAGCCTAATTATTGACTTTTAATCAATAGTCACACATCGTAAACTTTGTAAAATACCCAGAGCAAGAAGCCTATAAAATATAGGCTATGATATTCGACAATTTTACACTTACAAAATCATCGACGTCTTCAATGTCACGGGTTCGCATTCTAAGGAAAGCCTATAAAATATAGGCTATGATATTCGACAATTTTACACTTACAAAATCATCGACGTCTTCAATGTCACGGGTTCGCATTCTAAGGAAAGAGGACAGAATAAGGACTTTTTTCCCATAATGCCCCAATGTTGAAATAATTTTCCCACAATGCCCCAGTCTGAAAAAAAAATCCCAAACTGTCCCATTTTCTTATTTGGGCTCGTTCATTCATTGGGCGAGTTGATGAAGGACTTTTTTCGTTGGGCAGGCTCGACCATTCATTGGCCGAGCTAGTGAAGGGAGTTGTTTTTTTTATTTTTTATTATGTTAAAAAGTATTATATAATTAAATAACTTTATTAAAATTATTATTAAATGGTTTTCTAATTAATTCTATATTTAAGTAATATAATTGATTTTTTTAAAAATGATAATAATATTTTTATAAAATACAAATAATAGTTTTCTACTATTGTTTTATTAAAATATTAATAATAAAAATGATTATTTTTTATAATATTAATAATAAAAATAATTTTTTTATATATTAATAATAAAAATGATATGTTTCCCTCCAAAATTTCAATAATTTTTTGGGAATGATATGTTTCCCTCCAAAATTTCAATGGTCGAGCAATTGCTTTGTGTTTGTACTGTCTCGGCCAATGATTGGCCGAGTATTCAAGTATTAATTTTCTATAAATAGCAGGACTTGTAGAAATGTAACTCAGATCACAAAATCCTTTCTTTTTGTAAGAATGTATGTTTGGGGTCTTGTATTTTATGGACAAAGTGAAAAAATCAGTGTTTGCCTTGATCCGCAATGGAATTTCATAACACTGATTTCAGCCATCCACACTGGCTTCCGACAGTTGGGCGGGCATCGTATGAAGGTGAGGAAAGTAGAGTATCGTTGTCCATACATAACGTTGACTGATGCAACCCCGATGGTACGTACATGTATTACCTGGATCGTATAGAAAATGATGAAGATGTTCGGTGTATGTTTTCGGCACATAGTGGTGAAGTTAATAGAGGAGTTGAAGGTCCACTTGTGTTGGTTGTTGTTGTTGATTAGTTTTTTAATTACCACTTGTGTTGGTTGTTGTTGTTGTTATTGTTTAGTTGATGTGGTCGTACTTTGTAACCAGAAGCCTTTGATTATGAAATGTATTTCCTAATTGTTTGTTCCCAAAAGACATTAGAAATACACAATGGTTTATATATAGTGTGTGCATAGTAGTTAATAATTAAAAAAAACATAATCATCTGGACGGATATTAAAAATAACAACATAATCATCTGGATGGTCGTTGGGACGGTCCTTCAACATTAGGACATTTCCTACGCATGTGTCCTATTTCACGGCAAATTCCACGCCTTCTCTTTTCCTTCTCAACATCGTCCATCTCGGTTCTAATCCTGGTGTTGTTTGGGTGCCCTTTCTTCCTCCTTCTCATAGAGTCGTCGTGGCAAAGAGTAAATCCTTCATATTGTGGCCAATTTTCCTCATGGGGAAGTCCTAGGAAACTCTCCGTATAGACCTTGAAGACGTTATGATTTTTAAAGACGCCTGGAATGTGAATGGAGTAGTCCTGGCGTATGCTCGAACATGCTGCGATTACATGGGAGCAAGGTAAGTGAAATGCCTGAAATTTCCCACAGTCACAGTGTTGTTTCCTCATATCAACGTTAAATGTTTCGGTTGGTCGACCGTCGTTATGATTAATCTTCTCTTGGACCATGAAATAAAATCTCTCGCGATCGAACTGCATGACGTTGTGCGTGTTAGCTTTGATGACTTCCTCGGTCATCCCCTTGTTGCAGTTATCAGTGAAAACCTGCCCAGAGGCTAACATTTTTGTCCATTGATGGCCTCTTCTACCAAATAGTGATCCTAATCGATAGTACGTAGATTTGACCAATGCGGTGATTGGAAGGTTTCGGGTTTCTTTTAGCACTGAGTTCATTGCTTCTGCTAGGTTAGTTGTCATGTGACCCCAGTGTTGCCCTCCGTCAAATGCCCTTGCTCACTTCTCCTGAGGGTTGTTGTCTATCCATGATAAAGCGTCGTTGTTTGTTCTTCGGATTTCCCCCTGATAGTAGTTAAATTTTGCCTCTATTAACGCATAACCCATGTTAACAATTATTTTGCGCAGATCCTTGTCTTTAATCTCACGCATGAAGTTTTGCGCGATGAGTCTAATGCAATAGACGTGTGATGATGGAGGATACTGCCATCCATTTTCCGGATTGTTATATGCACTCTTTATCGATTCATGCTTATCTGATATTAGACACTGATTTGCTTGGGGGGTAACGTGTATTCTTAAATTCTTAAGAAAGAAACTCCAAGCTTCCTTGGTCTCACTTTCAACCAATGCGAACGCTATCGGAAATATGTTCTCGTTCCCATCCTGTGCCACATCCATCAATAGAGTCCTTCTGTACTTGCCATACAACCATGTTCCATCAACCTGCACAATAGGTTTACAATATGCGAAACCACGTATACATGGTCGAAACGCCCAAAACAGACGATGAAATATCCTTTGGTCACCCAAGTATGAACCATCACTTGAAATCACAGATAAGGATTGTAATTCTATAATGGTACCTGGTAGATATGTTTTCATTACCAGTATCCACTGCGACAGATCGTTGTAAGATGTCTCCCAATTTCCATACAGCGACTCAATTGCCTTACACTTTGCAATCCATGCCTTTTTATAGGATATGATATACCTGTATTTCTCAGCAACATGAGTGATGATAACCTTCACCTTAAGATAAGCGTCCCGATTTATAAGCTCCATTATGCTCTTACTAATCATTTCTGAACTGAGTTTTGTATGGTCTTATGACATGGAAGTGGTTGTGCACGTATGAGGCCCACCAGACTTACCAACTCTCCACCTTGAGTTGCCCTTACGCAAAGAGACCCTGCATTTGAAATTGCATGTTGAATTTCTACATTTGATGATAAAACGTACATTGTCAGATTTAACCACAGAAAAATCTAGACTATGTTTTATATGCCATTGTTGCAACGCCAGAACACACTCTTCCTTATTTTCATACTCGATGCCCTCCTCTATTTCGTCAGCATTGTGAGTTGGTATGAAACTTCCGAAAACGGAGATTAGTTCAGCATCATCCAAACTTATGTTTTGCATGTGCACAGGTGGGTTGTACAAACTAATTGGTTGCACTCTTAGTGCAACGGTCGGTGTATCGAAGATGTCTTCATTGCCATCATCATCGCTAACACCAAATAGATCTTCAAATCTAACCTCCTCAAGATCATCCTCACTATTCTCGCCTACCTCTTCATTTGGTATGAAAGGTTCATTATTTTGAGTCGGTTCTTCGTCAATGGCTTGACTCATTCTGTAATCGTGTGACTGTACAGATTGTGTTGGATAACAGAGATTTTCATTGTGAGTCGGTTGTTCTTCAACATTTTCATTGTGACTCGGTTGTTCTTCAAGATTTTCGACTAGACGAACATATATCTCAATGGTGGGTAATTGAGATAATGTTATATGACATTGAAACATCGACTTGACATCTTCATCGGTCTCAATGGGTGTCATTATGTAAAAGACGGTATTATCATCTCCATTAAATAATGGATGGCGATAAATGGTGTCTTCAACATAACTTTGTAACTTTTTTTTCAATACGGTCTTTTAAATGATGGAAGTCGGAGTTGATGTGGATTTTGAACATATGCAAATTCGTATTGCAAAATGAGAATCCCTCATTTGCATCTGTGAAAAGGGACCCTTCGGAATGGATAGACACAATTAAGTTTCTTTGAGCCATGGATGTGGAATATTTGATTTGATTTAGGAGATATGAATGTAGAATATTTGGTTTGATGAAAATAAGTAAAGATGTAAATGTAGTAGATTTGGTTTGGTGAGAATGAATGAAGATGTTAATGCAATTTATAGTAAACCAAACCCTATACAAATCACATGCAGCTAGTCATTCAATTGGAAGAGAGAGAAAGCGTGAACCCTAGCCTTTACTAGCTCGCCCATTCATTGGACGAGCCATAACCCTAGAAGAAAAAACTCGTCATTCCATTGGAAGAGCCCATACATTACAAAGGTTAACTCGTCCATCAAAGGGACGAGTCTGCAAGCAGGCTTTTTGGCAGTGTGATTTCTCATCAGCGTGGGAATCTCTTGGTTGCAGGATTCCTTGCCAAAATATTTTGCATGCATTCCATTAATTGTCCAATCAACCATTACAATTCTAACCTATATACTTATTATTTTTTACTATTATAAATAATCCTTTCCTCTCCAATTCTTTCTCATCATCTTCCTACAATTTCTATTTCACAATTACTTACTCTCTTCAAATATTTATTCTCTACAAATATTCACTATCTTCAATTCCAAAATGTCTTTGTTATGGATGGGAGAATCACATTGTGGGACGGCGGTAAACATTGCCAAATACGTAAGTCTCTTTAAAATCTATTTCACAAATTCAATATGTAAATATCACATCAAATATTCATTACCATTTTTATTTGAATTTCAGCAAGACCGTAGGTTCCGGGTCCATTCGCATACATACATTCAACCAAGTGCGGTTATAATACTGTATTTGGAACTAGCTGGTTTTGCAAATGTGGCCAAGATTGCAAGTCTAAAAGTAGATTCTAAATTAATTGTTGCATTGTTAGATAGATGGAGACCCGAGACACATACCTTTCATTTACCAACGGGTGAATGTACTATCACACTAGAGGATGTGAGTATGTTACTCGGTCTCCGAATCAATGGTAAAGTTGTTAATGGTCCAACAAACGTAACCAATAATGTTTACATAAAGAATTTGGGCATCGAACCAACAGCTTCGGATAAAAATGGGGCTTCTGTCAAAATAGTTTGGTTAGAAGCAGTATTAACACAACTGAAAAATAACCCTAACCCGACCGAGGCAGAAAATATTCTTCATTCAAAAACTTATATTTTACTTTTAATTGCTACTTTTTTAATGCCAGATA
This sequence comes from Lathyrus oleraceus, assembly GCF_024323335.1. Lineage (NCBI taxonomy): Eukaryota > Viridiplantae > Streptophyta > Magnoliopsida > Fabales > Fabaceae > Lathyrus > Lathyrus oleraceus. Next base: position 110,850,512 of record NC_066583.1, read on the forward strand.
AGAGTCACAATTTGTTGCATTCTTCTTGGTTACCTTTAGTAGGAGACCTAGAAAAATGTAATACATACAGTTGGGGTTCTGCTTGTCTGGCGACACTATATAGACATATGTGCAAGGCAACCCATAAAGGAGTCAAGAGCATAGGAGGGTGTGTTGTATTACTAACTGTATGGGCATTCACATGCATACCCTTGTTAGCCCCTGTTAGTAACGAGGTTCCATCACATCCTTATGCATTAAGGTAGCGATTTTCATTTAAATGCAATTTATATTTCTCAAAATTATTTATACATCGCTTTAAGGTATTTTTTTTTAATATGCAAGATGGTGCAAACGAGGTATGAATTACGGAAATAATCCTCGTCATCGTCTACGAGGGTACCGTGTTGCAATAGAACACATGGAAGAAAACGATGTAAGAATGATTAATTATAATATTCAACTTATTTAAATTTATTTTATACATTCTAATAGTTATATTTCTTTTAACAGTTTATTTGGAGGCCGTACATACAATATACAGTGCCTGATTATAGTGACAGCCGAGTTTGGAGTGCAACAACATATATGGTATGTTTCTTTACCGTTGAGATGCATCAGACGGATTGAGTCAAACTCCAATTTGGATTTGAACAACAAATACCGTCTCAGCCAAGATGTCTAAGTGAACACCATAACATGACTATGGTCCAAGCTTGAGCCACACATTGGCAAGATTTAAACAAAGAAGAGCTAAAAGAATGGAAAAGAAGAAGGCATTTGGTGTTACAAGGAAACTCGGTAATTGGTGAGTCTAAGTCGGGTAGAGAATACATGAATTGGTTTTTATCAATTCCTTTTATGCACGTTGCTCCAACACAGTTTTTGAATGATCCCCGTCAACGTGTAGCTTCTTCAATCCAACAAACAACATCACCCCCACAACAACATAACCAACCATCATCCTCAGCTCAACAAACTTACCAACACACCCAGACCACACAACAACACACAATTTATTCCACCTCAACCCAACACCATAATCCCTGCACTTCATTCCCTCAAACAAACTACTATTACAACCAACAATATCAACAACAAACCAACCTACGTCCACCCATACAATACACTCCAATTCCTCAACCCAACTTTGAATACTCAAATCCTCATTCTCAACCCCAAACATCTAACACCACATTCGCACAGCCCACTCCTACATACAACCCTGATGATGTCTATTATCCTCCTATCCAACACACCCAACCCAACACCTACGCACAACTCCCACATTCACTACCCAACTATGACCTCATTGATGATCATCTAATGAATATCCCTTCTTTTCGCATTCAAGATCTCGACAGTATGGATATGCCTCCAAACACATCACAACTGTAAGAACAAAAATTGTTCTACAACAGATTCCTTGATTTTGATGATAACAAAGGATGAAACCAAAAATGGCACCCTAACGAAAAGTTTCTAAGTGTGCAGGATTCTAAAGAAAGAAGGAAGAAATCTGATGATGTCATCAGATACAAAACTAGATCAGATACAAATTATCAAATGATCAGAAGCATCTGAAGTGGAGACACGTTCAAGAAAGTCTAACTCTGAGCAAAACAGCAATACATTAGTAGCATCTGAACAAGAATACGCTATAGAAGTTCTGACTCTGAACAACGGTTGTCTAACTCCAGAAATTCTCAGCGCTATCTGAAGAAATCCATCAGAACTCAAAAGAGATTAACATCAGAAGCAAGATTTCAAGATTCTCCAGAAACACAAAATACTCTGAGCATGGAATTGCTAATCATGAAAGAGTAACGTTTAAGTCAAGAAAAGATTTGCAAATGGATTTCCTAATTGAGAAAGAGACGTTAATCTACAACTTCAATAAAGAAAATACTACTTGTGGTAAGTAGTCATTTCAAGAAGAAAAAGTCATCCTGCAGAAGCTATTTATGTGATGGCGTAACTTCATCTCAATATCCACCAGTTTCAACTACTACCTCACTGATCTATATAAAGGATTGCAAATCAACATTCAGCTACACTACATATACAAGGAAAAATTATACTGAAACATCAACACAAGAAAACCTTCTTGCTCTCTAAATCTTCACGAAGCTTTTGCTTATAACGTGAATCACTTTGTTCATACTATTGTAATATTTGCTTTCCTAGAAGCACTCTAGATTACATAAATCTTTCATTCATTGTTTGTTGATTTCCTCAAGTGACTTAGTGTAGTCTGTAAACTTGAGAGGGCTAAGAGATTTTTCTCTTAGACGTTGTTTGTAATCTTTCAAGATTAGTGGATTAAGTCCTTGTTGAAGGCGAAATCACCTTGGCCGGGTGGACTGGAGTAGCTTTGTATTATAAGCGAACCAGTATAAAATCCTTGTGTGATTTTCTTTTTGAAAAGCGCTTATTTTTCAAAATAATTCAAACCCCCCCTTTCTTGTTTTTCTCTTCTTCAATTGGTATCAGAGCTCCGGCTCTGTTATTGATTTTCTAATCAAACACTTAACCGTGTAGAGAGATCCAGTACGAGAAAAACAATGGCCCACTCAAATGAAAGAGATTCTTACAATGCTAAGCCTCCTGTTTTTTATGGAGAGAAATTTGATTACTGGAAAGATAGAATCGAAAGTTTCTTTCTGGGTTATGATGCTGACCTCTGGGACATTGTCACAGATGGATATACACCTCCAGTCTTGGAAAATGGAGCTGAAGTTCCCAGAAACAAGATGTCAGAAGATCAGAAACGTATCTTCAAAAATCATCACAAGGCCAGAACAATACTTCTAAATGCTATATCATACAACGAATATGAAAAGATCACCAACAGAGAGACAGCCAAAGATATACTTGACTCTCTGAAGATGACCCATGAAGGAAACTCCTAAGTCAAGGAGACGAAGGCTCTGGCGCTTATCCAGAAATATGAAGCCTTCAAAATGGAAGATGATGAAGCTATAGAGGCTATGTTTTCCAGATTTCAAACTCTTATTGCAGGTCTTAAAGTGCTAGATAAAGGATACACAACTGCAGATCATGTTAAGAAGATAGTCAGAAGTCTGCCAAAGAAATGGAGACCTATGGTTACTGCTCTGAAGCTGTCAAAGGATCTGAACAATATCAGCCTTGAAGAACTTGTTAGTTCTCTCAGAAGTCATGAGATAGAACTAGAGGAGGATGAACCTCAGAAAAGGAACAAGTCCGTAGCGCTAAAGTCCAGATCTGAAAGACGGAAACCTGACAGAACCAAAGCTCTCCAGGCAGAAACTGAAGATACTGACGACTCTGAACCTGAAGACTCTGATGATGAAGAAGAGTTGTCCCTACTAACCAGAAGAGTTAAGCAACTCTGGAAAAAGAGGAACAACAACTTCAGAAGACCAAGACCCAGAGGGGATCGATCAGAGTCAACTTCAAAAGGTAAAGCTAACAAAGATATTACCTGTTATGAATGTAAAGAAACAGGTCATTACAGGAATGAATGCCCTAAGCTAAAGAAGGACAACCCTAGAAAAGAAAGCTTCAAGAAAAACATCTTCAGAACAAAGAAAGGACTGTTGGCTACCTGGGATGACAGTGAATCTGGATCATCAGAATCTGACTCTGATGAACAGGCCAACGTAGCACTTATGGCTACCACATCCAGCAGCTCAGACGAAGAATCTGAAGAGGTGTTTTCTGAACTTTCTCGATCTGACTTAGAATCATGTTTGTCAGAAACTCTTACCTCTTATCAGAAATTAAAACAAAAGTTTAAAAACATTAAAGGCTGTCTTAAAACAAAATTTGAAGAATGTAATGAACTTGAGATAACAATTCTAGCACATGAAGATACAATCAGATCTTTAACGTTAGAAAGAGATGGAGCAAAAACAAAAAGCTCAGAATTAGAAGAAGCGTTGTCTCAAGCACCACAAACTTCAAATAAAATTATTTATAAATATGAAGAAGCCTTTCAAGAATTTCTGAAGAATGGGATAGATAGGAGTATTATGGCATCCATGATTTATGGAGTAAGTCAGAACAATAAAAGGGGAATTGGGTATGATCCTAAGGAAGATAAAACTTCTACAAGTGATCAAATTAAATCTCCTTTTTCATATCACTACACACACACACAAGAACACAAATTTAAAAATGCTAGAAGACCCAAAGTTATAAGAAACTCTGGGAAAACTAATCTAAAAGGACCCAAGAGATTCTGGGTACCGAAAGATAAGATTATCTATGTTGCAGATATCCTATGCAGCAAAGTTCAGACACCAGTCATGGTACCTGGACTCTGGATGCTCGCGACACATGACGGGAAGAAAGTCTATGTTCCAAAGTCTGGAACTTAAAGACGCTGGATTTGTAGGCTTCGGAGGAGATCAGAAAGGAAGGATCAGAGGCTCCGGAACTATTGGTAATGGTACTCTTCCCTCTATATCTGATGTTCTTTATGTAGAAGGATTAATGCATAACTTGTTATCCATAAGTCAATTAAGTGATAACGGTTATGATGTAATCTTCAATCAAAAAACATGTAAAGCCATTAATCAGAACGATGGCTCTGTCCTTTTCACAGGCAAGAGGAAAAACAACATTTACAAAATAAATCTTTCTGATTTAAAAGATCAAAATGTTAAATGTCTAATGTCAGTTCACGAAGAGCAATGGGTATGGCATAGACGCTTGGGACACATTAGCATGAGGAAACTTTCTCAGCTAACTAAACTCGAGTTAGTCAGAGGCCTACCTAAACTGAAGTTTTCTTCAGATGCTCTGTGTGAAGCTTGTCAGAAAGGAAAATTTTCAAAAACATCTTTTAAAAAGAAAAATGTTGTTTCTACCTCTAAGCCTCTGGAACTTCTTCACATTGACTTATTTGGTCCTGTGAAAACAGCATCAGTTAATGGAAAGAAGTATGGACTAGTCATTGTTGATGATTACAGTCGCTGGACATGGGTAAAATTCCTAAAGCACAAGAGTGAGTCTCACTCTGTATTCACAAGTTTCTGTTCCAAAGTGCAAAAAGAATTTGACTCTAAAATTATTAGAGTCAGAAGTGATCATGGTGGAGAATTTGAAAACAAAGATTTTGAAGAATTATTTGATTCTAATGGAATATCCCATGATTTCTCCTGCCCTAGAACTCCACAACAAAATGGAGTTGTAGAGAGGAAGAATAGGACACTCCAAGAGATGGCCAGAACCATGATATTTGAACCAAATGTAGCAAAGCACTTTTGGGCAGAAGCTGTAAATACAGCGTGTTACATTCAGAATAGAATCTCTATAAGACCTATTCTAGAAAAGACTCCCTATGAACTGTGTAAAGGAAGAAAACCAAACATTTCATATTTTCATCCTTTTGGATGTTCTTGTTTTATATTAAATACTAAAGAACATCTGAACAAGTTTGATTCCAAAGCACAGAAAGGTATTATGTTAGGATACTCATAACGCTCTAAAGGCTATAGAGTATACAACACAGAAACCAAAATTGTGGAAGAATCAATTCATGTCAGATTTGATGATAAGCTTGACCCTGAAAAGTCAAAGCTAGTTGAAAAGTTTGCAGATTTGGAAATCACTCTTGTAGAGTCTGATAAAACTCCAGAAGCAACTGTCACTCAGAACTCTGAAGAAATAAAATCTCCAGAAATCCCAAAGAAAGTCAAAAGTCGTATCAATATATCTGAAGATTTGATTCTGGGAAACAAGGACGAACCTGTCAGAACCAGATCTACCTTCAGAACTTCTGAAGATATTCCTCTGGGACTAGTGTCTCTGATTGAGCCTACGTCTTGTGATGAAGCACTTCAGGATAACGACTGGGTGGCAGCTATGCAAGAAGAATTGGATCAATTCTCAAAGAATGATGTCTGGGATCTCGTTCCTAAACCCAGAGGCACTCACGTCATTGGAACCAGATGGGTTTTCAGAAACAAGCTGAACGAGAAAGGAGAAGTTGTCAGAAACAAAGCTCGACTGGTAGCTCAAGGTTACAGTCAACAAGAAGGTATTGACTATAATGAAACCTTTGCTCCAGTCGCGAGGTTAGAATCTATTCGTCTTCTTGTATCTTTTGCTATTAATCATTCTATTAAATTATATCAAATGGATGTTAAGAGTGCATTCCTTAATGGTTATATATCAGAAGAAGTGTATGTCAACCAACCTCCAGGTTTTGAAAATTCAAATTTTCCAGAACATGTTTTTAAACTTAAGAAATCCTTATATGGACTTAAACAAGCTCCCAGAGCTTGGTATGAACGTTTAAGTAGTTTTCTTCTGGAACAAAATTTTATCAGAGGGAAAGTTGATTCTACACTCTTCTGTAAAAACCTTAATAATGATCTCATGATATGCCAGATTTATGTTGATGATATTATTTTTGGTTCTGCTAATATCTCTGTTTGCCAAGAATTTTCTAAGTTAATGCAGGCAGAATTTGAGATGAGTTTAATGCAAGAACTAAAGTTCTTTCTGGGAATTCAAATTAATCAAACTCCAGAAGTCACGTACGTCCATCAAAGTAAATATATTAAAGACGTTCTGAAGAAGTTTGACATGACTGAATACAACTCTGCAAAAACTCCCATGCACCCAACTTGCATTCTGGAAAAGGAAGAGGTAAGCAACAAGGTTTGTCAGAAGCTCTATCGAGGTATGATAGGCTCTCTTCTCTATCTGACTGCTACTCGTCCTGATATTCTCTTTAGTGTCTGTCTTTGTGCCAGATTCCAATCAGATCCTAGAGAATCTCATTTAACAGCAGTTAAGAGAATTCTTAAGTATCTGAAAGGAACTCCTAACCTGGGCCTGATGTATGAGAAAACATCAGAGTATAGACTCTCGGGTTATTGTGATGCAGATTATGCAGGAGATAGAATAGAACGCGAAAAAGCACATCTGGGAATTGTCAGCTTCTGGGAAACAATCTAATCTCCTGGGCTAGCAAAAGACAGTCAACTATTGCTCTATCAACTGCAGAAGCAGAATACATCTCAGCGTCACTGTGCACAACTCAGATGCTCTGGATGAAGCATCAGCTAGAAGATCTACAAATCTTTGAGAGTAACATTCCTATCTTTTGTGATAATATTGCTGCTATTTGTTTAAGTAAGAATCCCATTCTACATTCCAGAGCCAAACACATAGAAATAAAACATCATTTTATCAGAGACTATGTTCAGAAAGGGATAGTAACATTGAAGTTCATTGATACAGAACATCAATGGGCAGATATCTTTACTAAGCCTCTAGCTGAAGATAGATTTCTTTTTATCTTAGAACATCTGAACATTAAAAATTGCCCTGAGCGAAATATGGCTCTGAAAATGTAAAATGTGACTCTGATGTAGACAAATGTACTTCTGCCTCTGACTCTGATATTTCTACCAAGTTAAGAAGATATCTGAGTTAGAAATCTTCAGAAACCAATCCTTTGGTATTCCTGAAGATCAGATACATCAACACGTGGAGCTCTAAGCGTCTAACCCTAGAACTTCTAGACAGCTGTCAAAAGAAATCAAAGGTCAGAACGTTTGAAATCTCCTAGAGCAGTGTGCGTACTGTTGGGATTAGACATTCATTTATTAGCTGTAATCATTTTTCCCCCCAAACGTGCTATTTTGATTTTTGTGCTAACGCTGGAATGTGTGTCGTTTTGCATGTGTTTTACTTAGAGTATATAAACACTTTTCTCACATTTCACACTTATCACTCTCACTCACTCTCAAACCCTCTCTAAAACCCTAAAACTCTCTGAAGCATTCTCTGCAAGTTCTTCAATCTTCATCTTCTTCTTCACCATGGACGCTCAACAACAAGAAGTGTTTAACTTTTCACAACAAATGGAATCAAGTTCTACCGCTCAAACCTCAAACACTCAAACTCCAACCGTTACAGGCGTCACCATCACCCCTGTTTACAAAGAACCTCACGTTCTTGACCGAGAACGCCATATCAACCTTTCAACTCCTTTTGAAGGTTTGGATGTGTTGTGCGAATCGCTTGTTGATTTCGAAAACTTGAAGAGGAATGGCGTTGATCTCACTGAAGAGCTTCGTAAACAAGGATGGGAAAACTATTTCCAAAGGCTTTATGGTCCTATTTACCCACTTCTCGTCAAGGAGTTCTGGAGACATGCAGATGCAGATGACAACTTCATCGTCTCATATGTTCTGGGGGTGAAGATTGTTATTACTGAAGGGTCTATTGCCTCCTTGTTGAACATGGAGCGAAGTGGAGGAAAAAGGATTTACAACATTCCTCCTAGGTCAAAGCGCATTACTGATGTTATCAACCCAACAATCTCCAAACCCAACGTTGAAGGAAACCCTTCTAAAAACAAAGAGCTACACCAGAACCTCAGAGTGTGGCTGAAGATTATTCTGGGAACCATTCACCACCGTCCAGCCTCTAACTCTTCTGACTACATCAATGCAGACCAGAAATGCATTCTGTACTGCATTCAGAAGGGTGTGAAGATCTCTCTCCCTGTTCTCCTTTTCAGATATCTGAGAGATTCGGTCAGAGAAACCAGAAACAACATGAAGCCCAGATCCTACATTCCTCTGGGAAGATTGCTATCTGATGTCTTCATTGAGCATGGACTGGTAGACCATCTGGAAAAGACAAAACTGATGGATGATCTGGCAATAGATGTGGGGAAGCCTCTGAATGCCAGAAACCTCAAGAGTATGGGGATAATCAAGAAAATTCAAGTTAGGCCAACTCTGGATACATCCTGGGATAGTTTGAAAGATCAGAGGAAGATGCCTCATGGCCTTGCCAGATTCTTCAAGAATGAACCCAGAGACGCTGTTGCTATCTATCTTCATCGTCTGCTGGAAGAAGGTGTTGACGTCTCTGATTTCAGCCTCGACGACTGTCTGGACTCTGAAGAAGACTTCGTCAGATACAAGAGAGGTCTTTCTGAAAAGAAGATAGCACCACAGGCAAAGAAGGCCAGACTTGGAGAAGCTTCTGGAAGCAAATCTTCAGCTCCTCTGAATATATCAACTGGTAAGTCTGTTCCTCCTAATACCTCTAATCCTCTGATGGCTTCTTCTAATCTTCTCTCTTCACAACCTATTTATACCACCTCTGATATTTCACCCTCAATCACCAGAACCTCCCAACCTACACCAGTTCTAAATATAGCCCGTACATCCATACCTCCCTCTGAACCTAAACAAACCCACCAAAGCACTTCATCTTCATCATCCTCAGCACCAGAATCACCCCCATATGTTTCCCTCTCATCTGACCCAGAATTTTCTGACCCTGATTCCCCAACCATAGCCACAATTTATGCTCATAGACTTGCTTCACAACAAACACAACCACAATCTGAAGCAACTTCACCTCCACCACAACGAACAACCACCATACCTTCTGAAAACCAACCCTCTGACCATCCCACTTCTGATATCAACCCACCAAACATCTCCGTTGAACCAGAACCAGAATCCGAACCTTTAGATTTAAACCCTCTTTATGCTTCACCTCAAACATCTGACCCTCAACCAGAAGCAGAATCTGAACCCCAACCTGAATCAGAATCTGAACCTCAAATTTTAAATCTCAGCCCTCCAAACTCTCCACCTCATACCTCTGAACCAGAACCTGAACCTGAACTTTCTAAACCTACCCTTAAGGAAGCCATCTTGATGATTGCAGAGGCTTCAGTTCAAAAGGTCGATTCTCTGGTCACTAACTCTGAAATCAGTGATGATCCTGAATCTGTAAGGACACACTGGAACAGAGTCATTGGCTGGATGACATCTGAGGCCTTTAGACTGAAGGGCATCTCTGAACAAGTCAGAAATGGCTACATCAGAGATGCTGAGGCAAGACTCCAGGAGAGACTTGCCAGAGAAGCTGAAGCCAGAAGGCTTGAGGAAGAGAGAATTGCCAGAGAAGCAGAAGAAGCAAGAAGGATAGAAGAAGAAAGACTTGCTAAGGAAGCTGAAATCCTAAGGCAAAAGGAAGCTGAAGCAAAGGCTCTGGCAGATGCAGAAGCTCAAGCTGCTGCTGAAGCTGAAGCTCAGAAGGCTCTGACTCTGGGGGAGTCCTCTTCTGTGATTCCTACGGTTCTTCAGACTCTGAAAGAACTCAAGCAAGATCAGAATGAACTCCGGGCCAGAATGGACAAGCAAGATACTGTCAACGAAAACATCCAGAACATGCTTGCTATGCTGCTTCAGAGAATGCCTCCGCCTCCGAACCCTTAGGCACTTAGGATTTATTTTTGCTTGCCTGTTGTCTTTGTTTTTTGCTCTCTCTCTGAATCTGATGTTTTCTTGTTGCCTTTGTGCTTTTATATGAATTTCAGTTTTTATATGAATTTCAGTTTTTCTCTTTATTTTATTTTGGGTTAAATACATTTTTCCCCCCTGTAATGTTAGCGAGTTTAGGATTACCCCCCTGTAAAAATATTTTTTGTAAACCCCCCCTTATGTTATGTAGATTCCTTCATAGAACCCCCTAATATCCAGGTGGCATGGAATCTAATAAGAGGTCCTACACCTGGCATATTTTTAATTTTGTTAAAGTGATTATGTGTCATTTTACACTTTTTAATTTCAAATACCCCCTTAGAAAATTAGGGTTCTGAACATAGCAGGGAAGACGAAGACGAAATTTCCAGGGGAAGACGAAGACGAAGAAGAAGAATGCAGGGAACGAAGCAAACGAGAAAGACGACCGCAGTGAAGACGAAGATGAAGACAACCTCAGCGAATACGAAGAAGCGATCCAGCTCAGTGAAGACGAGCTCAGTGAAGTGTCCAAAGTCCGAGGTTAGTAAAAATTTGAAGTTCATCAATGTCGTAGGGTAAAATTTTGAAATCAACAATCTTTGACATGTGGGTATAATATATTGACAGGATTCACAACACTTTAGTGTTACACTCCACCATGGGGGTGAATTTTACAGGGTTTTTGAAGAAGAAATTATATACAAAGGGGGTACGGATACGACAGTTAATGGGATACATGTTTCAAATTGGAACATGGATAACATTGAGAAGTTGTTGAGTAGGTTAGGGTATAAGGCTGATTGTGTTAGGGTATGGACAAAAGTTTTAGAAATTCAAGATGGTTTTTTTCTGATTAGGAAAGATGATGATGTTGTTGATGATTTTGCTCTATACTTTAGTGCAATGAATGTGAAAGGAGATTTGTATGTTGAACATAGTACTGGGAACATGGACCCTGCTGATAGGGAACCTAAATGTGTGAATGATGATGACCACCCCCCTGATAATGGAATTGTTCCATTAGATGAGGAGAAGGTAGAGGGGTTAGATGACAGTGAAGATGAAAGAGCTACTGCTTACTTTGATGGTTTTGAAGGAATAGATGTTACTAAGCCTATTAGGGAGGAGCCCAATAACAGTATGGAGGAGCCCAATAAGAGTATGGATTCAGATGATGTATACTATAGTGATGAGTTGAATAGTTCTGACCCAGATGATTCTTGTGATGAAGAAAGGCCCAAGTATGCTAGGTTTAGGAAAGAGCATCTAAACAAAGACTTTATATTCAAGTGGGGTATGGAATTCAACACACTTGATGACTTTAGGGCAGCTATCCGTGAGTGGTCAGTGCTTAATGGGAGGGAAATTTCTTTTGTGAAAAATGAGGGAGATAGGGTAAGGGTGGTGTGTAAGCATAAATGTGGGTTTTTAGTCTTATGCTCTAAGGTGGGCCACAAGGAGACTTTTGCTATAAAAACACTTGTACATAAGCACACATGTGCTAGGGTTTTGAACAACAAGTCTGCTAGCTCAAAGTGGGTGGCCAAGCATGTGGTAAAGAGGATGCAAACTTCTGATACAGTCAGGATAAGAGACATCATCCAAGATATGAGGCAAACATATTCTGTGGGTATTACTGTTGCAAAAGCATGGAGGGCTAAGCTAATTGCCAAGAAGATAATTGAAGGTGATGCTGACAATCAGTATGCTTCCATATGGAGGTATGCAGAAGAACTAAGAAGGGTAAACCATGGCAACACTGTGAAGATAAATGTAGAAAGACCTAGTCCATCCATACAACCAAGGTTTGGGTCATTTTATTTCTGTTTTGATGGCTGTAAGAAAGGCTTTATTCATGGATGCAGACCATTTGTGGGGGTTGATGGATGTCACTTAAAGACCAAGTATGGTGGACAATTACTTATTGCTGTAGGCAGGGATGCTAATGATCAATACTTCCCTTTGGCATTTGGTGTGGTTGAAAATGAAACAAAGGAGAGTTGGAGATGGTTTATACAACTACTAATGGAGGACATTGGTCAGGATAGAAGATATGTATTTATCTCTGATCAACAGAAGGTATGTATTTAACTCTATCTTTCTGTTGCAAATTATTCTATTCTCTAAATGTTGAAAAAATTTCTATTTTGTATCAGGGACTTGTGGCTGTATTTGAAGAATTGTCTGATACTATTGAGCATAGATTATGTCTTAGGCACTTGTATGCTAATTTCAAGAAAAGGTTTGGTGGAGGAGCCCTTATTAGAGATTTAATGATGGGAGCTGCTAAAGCCACATACTATCAGGCATGGGTCCAAAAGATGAATGAATTGAAGAATGCAGATCCCAATGCTTGGACTTGGTTGATGGTTGTTCCTACCAAAAGCTGGTGTAAGCATGCCTTTTCTTTTTACCCTAAATGTGATACATTGATGAATAATATCTCAGAGTCTTTTAATGCTACCATTCTAGCTGCTAGGGACAAACCTATACTCACAATGTGTGAGTGGATAAGAAAATATCTGATGAATAGGTTATCCACCTCTGCAAGTAAACTAGAAAATTGGCCACATAAGGTGATGCCAATACCTAGGAGAAGGTTAGATAATGAGGTGTTCAATAGTGGTCATTGGTTGCCAACATGGTCAATTGCTGAGACTTTTCAGGTTACACATAGTTACAACACACATGAATTTATTATTGACATTGCTAAAAGGTCATGTAGTTGTAATTTTTGGGAATTAGTAGGAATTCCATGTAGGCATGCTGTAGCTGCTCTGAGTTATAGAAAGCAAAACCCTGATGAATTTGTTGATGCTTGTTACACAAGAGAAAAGTTTGCACTATGTTATGGATTTTCAGTAAGTCCAATCAATGGTCAAGATATGTGGCCAGAAGTTGAGATGGAACCACCTCTACCACCTGCATATAAAAATGGTCCTGGTAGACCTAAGAAGATTAGGATAAGAGAAAGTGGAGAGGATGGTGCAAGGAAGAGAAGATCTGGTGTTGCATATAAGTGCACCAAATGTGATAATTTTGGTCACAATGCTATGACTTGTAAGGCTACCACTCAGGATCCCAATGCACTTAAAAGAAAGGTAATTCATTGTGATATACATTTTGTCTTACATTCTACATTCTGTCTTACATTCTTCATTGTGATATGCATTGTGATGACAACCATACATTGTGTCTTACATTGTAGAGAAAACCTAAAAAAGGACATGTGCCAACTGCAACTGATATGCCAACTGCAAATGATATGCCAACTGCATCTGATATGCCTGCCCCAACTGCAACTGATATGACTGTTCCAACAAATGTGCCTGTTCTAACTGATCCACAGCCTCCAACTGATATGCCTGTTCCAACTATTATGAGTCAAACAGGATCTAGTGTGGCTGCCTCTATCACAAAACAATCCAGAAAAAGGGTTGAAAAAAAACCTATCATCAAAAGAAGGCAAAGTGAGAGGATCAAGTTGAGTTGGTTTAAAAGACCCATAACAGGTGAAGGAATATCTAGTGACAAACCAATTACCCTACCAGAAAATGAAGACATACCCACTTCAAAATGAGGGACTGATTATTATGTTTCTGCTATGTATTTTGTAATCCTTTTGGAAAACTCTTTTGTAATGCCAACTGATCTTTGAAGACATGTATTTTGTAATCCTTTTGTAACAAACATATGCACTTACTGTGATGATCAATTCTAATGTATCAGTTTAACATTATTGGTGTGTATTGTCTATAAAACACAATGGCTAGTCTGTCACATTTTTTTCTTGTTTTTCATAAACCATGAATTCTGCAGAGAGCCATGGCTAGTCTGTGCACTAATCTTACAACAAAACCATGAATTCTGCAGGACCTAAAGAAAAAGCCAAAGTATTTAATTACATTCACCTTGAATTCTGCACTGAAAAAGTTTAAGAGATAGACTACATTAATATATTTCAATTTATTTATATGTTTACTATGTCATATTTTCTTTAGAATTACTGACTATAAAATTGTTCTGTAGTTTTCTGATGATTTTGCAATTTTGCTCTTTCATTATGATATAACTTTTTTCTGTCATTATTGGTAGATTGAATGCTGAAAGTTTAATCAAATAATGATGCTGCACTGACAGTTTAAGATTGATGAACAGATTACATTTCATTGATGAACACATTACAAGTTCAACATTACATTGCTGAAAAACACTAATGACATAACAATTACATGACAGACTCATTAGACTAACTTAACCATAGCTGCTATCAACATCCATGACAGACCAATTACAAACATTAACCATAAATTTTTCCTCTTTTCCATTGCAATCTTTTTCTTCAGTTTTTCTAACTTGTTAAGCTTTCCGACTCTGCAATCTATCTCCTCAACAATCTCTTTAGCAAATTCAATCAAATAAGCCTTGTTGACTTCACATTGGCGGCATCTGGACGGATTGGTTTCTTTCACTGCAAACTCACTGACCAAATCATCCCACAAAAATAAACCGCACCCATTCTGCAATTTGAGACAAACACCACCAACAATTAATTTCGAAATCAAACTCAAAATAATAAAATGCTTCAAAATTGCTCACCGTATAATTCCTGCATTTCCAAAATTTGCGACCGGGGTTTTCAATTGACTTGGAGACCAACAACTTCATGGTTTCATTGCATCCACATCTTGGTAAGCCGTTTCCAACTTCACTCGTGGAAGATGCCTTGCTGCCACCCATAACCCAGATGAAGGGGACACGGACGAAAATGAAGAGAGGGATGGATTTGGGGTAGGGATGGATTTCACGAAGAGAAAGAGGGATGGATTTGGGATAGGGATGGATTTCACGAAGAGAGAGAGGGATGGATTTGGAACCCTAATTTCTAGTTTATGCCATGCTGGAGACCTAATGAAGATTCACATGTGAAAATAAAAAAATTAAAAAGCCACGTCTGAAATAAAAAACCAAGATTCCATGCCACCTGGATATTATGGGGTTCTATGAAGGAATCTACATAACATAAGGGGGGTATTGAAAAAATAACTTTACCAGGGGGGTAACCCTAAAATCGCTAACATTACAGGGGGGTAAAGTGTATTTAACCCTTTTATTTTTTTATTTTTTTTTTCTATGTCTTTTTTATTCTGACAAAAAGGGGGAGAAGTCATTAATAGCTCTGATGAAAACATTGTCTGATACCTTAAGCATTCTGCAACATATCTTTTTCTTAAAAATAAAATTTATCTAACCTGGACTTAAGAAATTGCAGAAAGTTTCAGAAACCTCTGTACTTAAGAAACTCTGGTAAGAACTTCTGAACTCCCTAGCATTATCTCAGGGGGAGCTTCTGTCTATCTGATCTAATATTTTTCATGTTTCATCTGCTAATTAAGGTTGTTTTGTCATCATCAAAAAGGGGGAGATTGTAAGAACAAAAATTGTTCTACAACAGATTCCTTGATTTTGATGATAACAAAGGATGAAACCAAAAATGGCACCCTAACGAAAAGTTTCTAAGTGTGCAGGATTCTAAAGAAAGAAGGAAGAAATCTGATGATGTCATCAGATACAAAACTAGATCAGATACAAATTATCAAATGATCAGAAGCATCTGAAGTGGAGACACGTTCAAGAAAGTCTAACTCTGAGCAAAACAGCAATACATTAGTAGCATCTGAACAAGAATACGCTATAGAAGTTCTGACTCTGAACAACGGTTGTCTAACTCCAGAAATTCTCAGCGCTATCTGAAGAAATCCATCAGAACTCAAAAGAGATTAACATCAGAAGCAAGATTTCAAGATTCTCCAGAAACACAAAATACTCTGAGCATGGAATTGCTAATCATGAAAGAGTAACGTTTAAGTCAAGAAAAGATTTGCAAATGGATTTCCTAATTGAGAAAGAGACGTTAATCTACAACTTCAATAAAGAAAATACTACTTGTGGTAAGTAGTCATTTCAAGAAGAAAAAGTCATCCTGCAGAAGCTATTTATGTGATGGCGTAACTTCATCTCAATATCCACCAGTTTCAACTACTACCTCACTGATCTATATAAAGGATTGCAAATCAACATTCAGCTACACTACATATACAAGGAAAAATTATACTGAAACATCAACACAAGAAAACCTTCTTGCTCTCTAAATCTTCACGAAGCTTTTGCTTATAACGTGAATCACTTTGTTCATACTATTGTAATATTTGCTTTCCTAGAAGCACTCTAGATTACATAAATCTTTCATTCATTGTTTGTTGATTTCCTCAAGTGACTTAGTGTAGTCTGTAAACTTGAGAGGGCTAAGAGATTTTTCTCTTAGACGTTGTTTGTAATCTTTCAAGATTAGTGGATTAAGTCCTTGTTGAAGGCGAAATCACCTTGGCCGGGTGGACTGGAGTAGCTTTGTATTATAAGCGAACCAGTATAAAATCCTTGTGTGATTTTCTTTTTGAAAAGCGCTTATTTTTCAAAACAATTCAAACCCCCCCTTTCTTGTTTTTCTCACCTTCAACAACAACATCAAAGTCAACAACAACATCAACAACAAGACGCCCATGATGAATTGTCTTCCGACTCATCTCTGTCTCCCGCAAGATAAAGACAAGAAGACTTGGGCAAGGGAAAACGCAAAAAAGTTGGCACAAGATATGGAACAGGCGGTCACTATAAATAAAATGTATTCATTCCATTATATCAATAAAATATTTCTTCCATTATATCAATAAAATGTATTTCTTCCATTGTAATTCTTAAAAAAATAAATCATTTCTATTATTAATATTTAAAAAAAACATTTTAGTATTAATATTTTAAAAAAAACAATATTAGAAAACTATTATTATTATAAAAAAACTATTATTATTAATATTTTATTTTAAATATTTTTATAAAAATATTATTATTATTTTAAAAAAATCAATTATATTATTTAAATATAGAATTAATTAAAAAACTATTTAATAATAATTTTAATAAAGTTATTTAATTATATAATACTTTTTAAAATAGTTATAAAAAAACTACTCCCTTCACTAACTCGGCCAATGAATGGCCGAGCCTACCCAGCGAAAAAAGTCCTTCATCAACTCGCTTAATGAATGGACGAGTCCAAATAAAAAAATAGGACAGTTTGGAAAAAAAAATCAAAGTGAGATATTGCTGAAAAATTATTTCAACATTGGGACATTCTGGGAAAAAAAGTCCAGAATAAGTGTTTTGCCTGACTTGCTTATTGATCACATTCTCTCATTCCTTCCGACCAAAGAAGCCTTTGCCACGAGCATCCTTTCAAAATGTTGGAAACAACTCTGGCGTTCACAACGCACCATCTACTTAGATGACAGATCCTTTCCAGACACTTTCGCCTTTCGCAGTTTCTTCAATTCCTTCATTACCATGCGAGATAAAACCCTACCAATCCTCTCATTCCACCTTAAATGTCAATATCGCTTCTTCTGCTACAAGGATTTCCACGATTTTGTTTATGCCGCTATCACAAGACGTGTAGAAAACCTAATCATCGATCTCTGCCATCCAACCACATTGCCTTTTTAGTTCTAACCACAAAAACCTTGACAGTACTCAAATTGAAGAGAATAAAATTGAAAGACGTTTCTTTCGTTGATCTTCCCTCCCTCAAAGTCCTTCACTTGGAATATGTCACTTTCACATATATTGACTATCTCCATAAACTTCTATCTGGCTGCCCCATTCTACCAGAGTTGGAAATTAATGATTTAACAGTCAATATCCCAACTAGGATGTCTCCTACAGACATGGCAAGCCTATCCAATTTGGTCAGAGCTAACCTTTCCGGTGATTTCATGATTGGGTTTGAGTGGCTTCATAATGTAGAGCATCTCCACATACAACTTGTATGTATCAATATCTCTCCCTTGTCCAAATTTATCACTTTCATTCTTCCATACTAACATCTTTCTTACTCAATGCAGAATTGGAGCCCACCTACTATTACCGGTGTGTTTCACAATTTAACCCACCTCGACCTTATATTCAGCTTTGACAGTGAAGATTTTGCGGTTTTCAAGTGGCGTTGGCTCGTACAAATGCTTCAAAATACCCCCAACCTTCAAACTCTTATCATTCATGAAGCCTTTAAGGTTACTACCATTGCCCCCTCTCTTTTTTTTTAGTTCTACTTCTATCTATTTTAAAAAAAATTCAATTGTTTATCATTCAGGTTGATGTTCATGCACTCTACTATTTCCCTATTAAAGAATGGGAGGACCCAGAAATTGTTCCGGAATGCCTTTTATCTCGTCTTACAACATGCGAATTTAGAAATTACAGTCACTTGAATTGTGAGCTTCGATTTGCAAAATATATACATGACAATTGAGAGTGACAAACTCTTTGACACAAATGAAAAGCTTCAAATGTCAATAGATTTATCTTCGTGCACAAGGATTTCATCCACGTGCAAACTCTTATTTATTTGAATGATACTTGATAGAGCATGCGTGCAATAGCCACATAGAATTCCAGAGCTTATTAGATTGACCTGTCATTGTTGTTTTGTATGGACTAATGTAAGCTAGTATGATTACACTTTTTCTAAATTAGATTGACAAAGAAAAGTTAGAACACCTCCCTTTAGTTTCAATTGTTGTGGAATGGATGCTTACAAGTGACTCACTTAAAGACGAAACCGTTCGTTGTTCTCACAGATGTGAATGTTCCCTAGACAAGTCACTGTTAATAATGAGTTGGTCTTCATATTTAATGTTATGTTAGATATCATATTCAGAATTTATTTTTGTTGCATTGCCACTTGATAAAACTTTTTCCTACATTTCTAACTTCCCAAGCTCACGTTTAATTAGATCCATCTTGGTTGGGAGTCGGCGGCCATTAAAAATGGAGGTCATTGTAGTTACTTGGTGACTTAAAAGAATTTATATGTATAATAACGTCTGTCCTTGCTGAATAGTTACGAGCTCTTTATAGGCATTGTTTGCTTTGTCTTTTGACCTATTAAGCTCGGATTTGGACACGGACATAAATATAGGATCCCGCTAATGTAAAAAACATAGGAAACGGACACAGATTTTATATATTAATATAATAATGCATAATTTATAAAAGTTTAAAATGAGAAGCAAAATTTATATTTATTTAAACTTTTTTAAAAATTGAATCGAACATGAGAATGTTGCATTCCTATGGCAATATTCCCGGGAATATTTTTTAAAACCTTGAAACAAACACACCCTTAAGGAATCACAAAGAACAACTTTCTTTGTCTTCTCAAGGATATGACTATACCCTAGTCTCCTTAAGGAATTTCAAACAACAAGTTTGAATAAAAAAAATTGTGTTTACAAGTTACTTCTACACAATCAGGTTTTACACAAATGAAAAACAAATACTTAAAGAAAAGTATGAACAAAGTTGATATCTCTTCTACACAAACAGGTTTTACACAAATAAAAAACAAATACTTAAAGAAAAGTATGCACAAAGTTGATATCTTTTCATGAAGAAACAGACTTGTCAAATTGTTGTAACCCTTGAATTTTTCTTCAAGTCTCCAAGTCCTACTTATAGCATAAGAAAGAGATCGTTGGAGGGCAAAATGGGGATACCACTAGAGCGGTTGTCCACTGTTGGATTAGTGAAAGGACTGACACATAGTACCGTCCTTCGCCCACAATATCAATGACTTGTGTGATGTATAATATTGTCATTTGCCCACGATATCAGATAGTGGAAGAAATATTTGATTTGTACCATGTACTATTTGATAACGTGTCCATTTTGATCTTATCTTCAAACTATTGGCTTCTGATGAATAGATAATGAAGCATAAAATGAAGAAACACACAGCTGGATTCAGAAACTTTAGAATCCTCAGTCAGAACCTTGACAACGTCAGTAGTCTGACTTGAGATCTTCAGTATCTTTAGTCAAAACCTTGATAACCTCAATGTATGGCTTAAGATCTTCAGTATCTTCAGAATCTTCAGTCAGAACCTTGATGACCTCAATGCATGGCTTGAGATCTTCAGAATCTTTAGTTAAGTAACATAACTTCAGAAGCTTGCCATTCTTCAGAAGCTTAATGATCAGAGTCACATCCAGAAGCATAAACCAAGAGAATGTTGCAGCAACAACATAGCGTCTCCTCAGAAACTTCTCAGGGTTGAATCAGCACAAAAGCAGAAAGATTATTGCAGCAACAACTTGAACATCTTTCAGAACTTCTCATTATTAATGCATAAGCGAAATTTAGAACACATTGTTCAGAAATTGATGACAATGCACGTCATAAACTCAAAATCAGAACTAGCTGTTAAAGCTACACAATAACAAACCAATAGGGTGCCAAAATTGTTCTCATATAAATACAACATTGTTATCATCAAAACTCAAGGTATAGATGCAAAACCAAATCTTATTATAACAATCTCCCCCTTTTTTATGATGACAAAAATATGTATTTTGATGAACATTTTTGTACAGGGTAATCACAAAAAGATACATCTTACAGAAGCACAAAGCTCCCCCTGAGATGTATAATCCTAAAAAGATAAAATCAGAACGAAAGAACACGTTCTTGATTAACCTTTTTGAAGTACCAGAATGATCTTCCATCAGAATCTGGTTTGTCTTCAGAAATTGCTTGATGTTATCCAAAGCACTGGTTGTTGACATCAACATTATGATGAGCTTCACTTCAGAAGCTTGGTTGAACTCTTTTGAAGAAGCTTCATAGTCTGGTTCTCTTTGAAATTCTCTTTGAATCTTTGAAAGAGCTTTCGGGGCCTGGTTATGTATTCTTCTTAAAGAGCTTCAGAGCCTAGTTATAAACCTTAGGACCTGGTTTAGTCAAGTACAATTCTCAGAACTTGATGCCGAGTTTTCAATTCCTCACAAATTGATGTCTGGTTAAAATACTTTTTAAACAGCAAGGTTAAAGCTTCAAACTCCGAGAGTAGACCATTTCCTCAAAAACTGGTAACTTAAGTTCTGATCTGAAAGACTTCAATAGCTTTTGATATTCTTGATTTTTCCCTGCAAGACACTTAACAAACTATTCTTCTAAGTAGTTATTATCAAAAATATTAAACAATATTTAGTTTCTGATTTATGAATATAGGTATATCAAAATGAATTACGATTCTCCCCCTAAGTATGTTTCTCCCCCTTTGTCATCAATCAAAAAAACATAGACAAATAAAATAAAAGTCATGAAAAGAAACAAACATGATTTTTGTAGGGTTTATGTTGAATGAATGTAATGGTTTAGAGTAGGGTTTATATGGAAAAATAGAAATTATGTAACGTATGATTACAATTTTGAAATTTAAATGTAATGGTATCTGGGAAACTTCGAATGGATTAGAAATTATATTGTAATTATATCAGTTTAATGTAAAATTGCCTTATTGAAATGATTGGAATTTGAAGATGTATGGTCTATGTTATGGAATTGAAATGCAAGGCTTATGCAAATGGGTAATGAACATGATTTGATTTAAAAATAACCAGATGAAATAGGCCTAATCAAAACATGGACTAGGTACTTGAAATGACCATATGAAATAGGCCTAAGCAAGACATGAACTTGGACTAGGCATGAAGAAATGATCAGATGAAATGGAAAGGCATGCACTTGGGCTCAAACCAATGGACATCGGCACAAGATGAAGGAAATCAAAACCAAGGAACCAACATGAATGGCCCTAAACAAAGGAATGTTGGGTGAAGCTTGACCAATCAAAAGAATCAAGCCACAATGGAATGATCAGATGAAATTAGGGTTAGGAGGGCACATACAAGGGTATGGGACACAATTAGGGTTTATGGGGCCCATGATCAAGTGGGGATCCCAAATTAGGGTTTTGCTTCACCAAGAAGCCATAGTTGAATCTTCAATGTTGGGAATAATACACTAGTCTCAAGAGATACCCCCATTAGGGTTTTATAGCTTTAGCTACCTTTAGCTGCAAGGAAACCCTAGCCTCCACTAGGTGCAAGCACAAAGCTCGGAATCCAAGATACTTGTCCTCTTGTATTGGACAATGGTTATGCAGATGAACAATTGTGAAGGGTAGGGTGAATTTTGGGGTATGACAGAGATCTTTTTTAGTTTAATCCCTTAAGTAAATTGAAACTTGTTTTATTTACTAAGTTTCATGGTAAACAAATTGGCACACCTGGTGGGACCCCTTTTGTGTGAATTTATACTTTTTGTTTTGGAAAAAAATTATTTTTTAAGTTCTTCATTTGAGAAACTTTTTATATTGTGAGTGTGCATGAGATTGAGGAGTGGTAGGATACCAAAAGAGAAATTAGAAACCTAGTGAGGAGATACATTAAGAAGATGGTTACTCCCAGAAACAAGAATAATGGATAACAACCAGCTAATAGCATTGGGGCAGGCACAGTTAATGAAAGTTCGACATAACAAGTCACCTTTATTGCTAACGCGATGGACATATCGTCAACAACGGTTATACCATTAAATCCATAAGAAGGGATGGTTTTTCCCCTTCCATAACACAGAGTTACCCAGTGACTCCCAGACCAATTATGGCAACGGATTTTAGACCTTTTGCCACCAATTTCACAATGCATATGTCGGGGCGTGAACAACCTTAAGGTATGCCAACATCAATGATGGCAAACCTACACACTAATCCTTCGACATTTGCTGACAAAGCTGAGAATGCATATTCACCAATACTTGCATCTGTGTCTGCCATATGTAACCCTGGTCGAACCATACAACCCCAAGTAGGAATAGGATTTGGTTCCCAAGTAATGCTAACACTTACTACAAATTCAGTGATGGTGATGAGACAACAAATGGACGATGGTGTCTGAGTTCGATGCATTAAAGTGAATTTCGGCTTATGTAGCCAAAAATAGATTAAAATCGGTATTAGAGGCCGAGATACCACACGAGGAGATCGAAGCCAACGAATTAGAGGTATTCAACATGGGGCAGAGAACCAACGTTGAGCCAAAGTTACTTAGAGAGACGCAACAAGCAGGCATAGAAGATCATGGCTTGAAAGGCCCGAGACTCGATTGCATCTATGATGATAAGCCTTTTGGATTCAAAAAGGATCATGTCGCGTCAACTACAAAGATGTAGCCCTTAGATCCATTTGAGGAAATCGACTTGGATGATAGAACCATTAATAGGGCAACATATATCAGTGTCGACATCGACCCGGGTCTAAGGTTAGAGCTAATTCAATTGCTTCATGAATTTAAAGATTGTTTTGCTTGAGATTATAACGAAATGTCAGGTTTGAGCAGAGATTTGGTGGAGTTAAACTACCAATAAAGAATGGGAAGAAGTCGGCCACGTAGATGCCTAGACGGTTTGCACAAGAGGTTATGTGTAAAATAAAATAGGGGATCGAAAGACTCTTGAAAAGCAAGTTCATAAGGATAACAAGGTATGTTGAACGTCTTACAAATATTGTTCCAGTGATCAAGAAAAATGGAACATTTAGGGTTTGTATCGATTTCAGAGATCTGAATGCAGGAATCCCAAAAGACGAATATCCAATATCTGACGCCAAAATATTGGTCGACTCAGCAGTGGTTTCAAATATCTCTTTATGCTTGATGGTTATTCTGGTTATAACCAAATTTTTATTGTAGATGAAGATGTGCCGAAAACGGCGTTTCGATGTCCAGGAGCCTTAGGCACTTATGAATGGGTGGTGATCCCATTTGGCTTTAAGAATACTGGGGCAACTTACCAGAGGGTGATGGATTCTATTTTTCATTATTATATTGAAACATTCATGCAAATATATATTGATGATATAGTCATTAAGTCTGCATCGGGAAATGATCATCTCGACCATCTTCGGCAATCATTCGAAAGAATGAGGAAGTACGGACTAAAAATGAAGCCTCTTAAGTGTTCTTTCTATGTACAAGTTGGAGATTTCCTTAGCTTTATTGTCCATAAGAAGGGCATCGAGATTAATCGGAACAAGAATAAGGCTATCATGGAAACTAAATCTCCTTCAACTAAGAAAGAGCTTCAATCTTTATTGGGGAAGATTAATTTTTTTAGGAGGTTTATCTCAAACTTGAGTGGCAATATTCTACCATTCTCACTGTTACTTCGCTTGAAAAAGGAAATGTTCAAATGACAGCTAGAGCATCAAAGGGTTTTTGATGAAATAAAGGATTACTTTATGAATCCTCCAATTACCCTTCAGTTAGAAATAAATGCACGAGGTTGTATATTTCTGCTTTAAACTTGACTATAGGAAACATGTTAGCACAATAGGATGATAATGGTATCAAAAGGGCAATTTATTACCTCGGTTAAGTCTTGAACGATGCAGAAACTATGTATAGTCTTATAGAAAATATGTGTCTTTGCTTGTATTTCTCATGTATGAAATTAAAATACTATATAAAACCAGTTGATGTGTATGTGTCTTTGAATTTTGACATTATTAAACACATCTTATCCAAACCAATTTTACATAGTGGAATTGGAAAATGGGCTCTTGCCCGAACAGAATATTTCCTACATATGTGCCTTTAAAAATAATAAAGGGACAGGTGGTCGCAAACTTTATCGTCGATCATGCAATAGTCGAGGCACCTCAAAATTATTTGGAGCTAGAAGCTTGGAAGCTATGCTTTGATGGCTCCAGCCATAAAAATGGAACTAGAATTGTAATTTTAATAATTTCACCTGATAAGATTCCGACGAAGTTCAAATATAAAATTGATGGCTCTTTCTCAAATAATGAGGCTGAGGATGAAGCTTTAATATATGATCCCAAAATCTTGTTAGATTTGGGGGCAAAAAGAGTCGAGATAAAAGGAGACTCTGAATTGGTTGTTAAGTAGATAACGAATGAGTATAGATGTATTAAGGAAAACTTAACCATGTGCTTTGATATATCCAACCGACTAATCGAGTGTTTCAATTTTATGGGCATTTAACATGTTCCTCGACTTGAAAATCAAAAGGAAAATTAGTTGGCACAAATTGCTTCAGGATACAAAGAGTTAAAAGAGAAGTTAGAGGATTTGATTGAAGTACGAGGAAGAGTAAAATCGACAAGGTTGTCTCCTTCGGATCTAATAATGATGAAGATGGGTTCATAAGATCTTGGAAATTTTGAGGTATTTGCCATTGAAAATTTGACTAATATTGACTGGCGAAGATCAATAGTCGAATACTTAAAGAATCCGACTGAATCAACTGCTCAAAAGGTTAAGTGCAAATATTTGAGTTATGTTATCATAGGGAACGAATTGTTCAAGAAGACTCCTAAGGGTATTTTTCTAAAATGCCTTGGTGAGAGTGAGGTGTATCTAGCTATATTGAACACTCATAGTGAAGCATGTGGTGCCCATTAAGTGTGACACAAAATGAGATGGTTGTTGTGTCGGCAAGGCGTTTATTGGTTACCATGCTAAAGGATTGGATTGAGTTCGCTAATAATTATCAAGAGTGTCAAGTGCATGCGGGCATTCAATATGTCCCTACAAGTGAATTACATGCAATTGCGAAGCCATGGCCATTCAGAGGTTGGGCATTGTGTTTAACTGGTGAAATTTGGCCAGCATCATCTAAAAGTCAAAAGTATATTTTGGTGGATATTGATTATTTTACTAAGTGGATATAAGTGATTCCTTTAGTCAATGCTGACCAAGAAGCAATAATAGAGTTTATTCAAAAACATATTATTTATAGATTCAGAATTCCTGAGACCATTAAAACTGATCAGGGATCGGTATTCATTGAGCGAAAGATGCAAGAATTTGCCTCTGAGATGGGAATTAAGTTATTAATGCCTACGCCTTATTACGCCCAAGCCAATGGCCAAGTCGAGGCAACCAATAAAGTTATTATTAGTTTGATTAAGAAACATGTGGGGGAAAAGGCAAATAATTGGCATAAAACTCTAGACCAAGTATTATGGGCTTGTCGAACGTCTCCTAAAGAGGCGATGAATACTACTACTCCCTTTCGATTGACTTATGGATATGAGGATGTTCTACCTGTCTAAATATATTTGTAGTCATCTCGAATTCAAAGGCATAGTGAGATTCCATCTAATCATTATAGGAATATGATGTTGGACTAAATGGTTGATTTGGATGAAGAAAGGTTAACAGCGTTGGATGTCTTAATAAGGCAAAAAGAGCGGGTATCTAAGGCCTGTAATAAAAAGGTTAAGATAAAGACCTTTTTAGTCGGAGACTATGTGTGGAAGGTTATTTTACCTATGGATCGAAGAGATATGACTCTGGATAAATGGTCTCCTAATTGGGAGGGCCCATTTCGAATCATTCAAGCATTTTCAAATAATGCTAATGAGATTGAAGAGTTAGCATATGATCATCGAATCCTGAGAGTAAATAGGAAATACTTAAAAAGGTATAAACATATGCTATAAGATATTCTAATTACAATAGAATAACATATATAGATGCGAAAGCGCCAAAATGGTATTCATAAAAGTATCAAAATGGCAAAGTAATTACAAAATACTAGAAGCAAAAAAAATCAAAGTACAAGTTAAACAGGGAATTTGGATTTGGACTCTTCGAGCTTGATCTTAGAAAAGTTGAGATTTGCCATTAATCGATCATGAGTTTCTTCCAGAGATTCAATTTCAAGTCCTAGGTTGAGAGCAGCTTCAGCATATTTAACACCTTTGGTGGCCTCCTGATCAATCATTTCTCTGGTAGGCAATGATTTCTCTCAAGCAAGCTAGCTTTTTGCTTTTCCAGATTCCCGATTTCTTTGGTCAGTTCAAGAATGTTGGCACAACATTGTACAATTTTTTCATCGAGTGAAGCTTTCGTGTATATTTACTCTTGGAGTTTATTTTCGAGCCTATCGACTTCCTCTCAGACGCATCACTCAAGTCTCAGGCTACAGCCATAGCCTCTTTTGTTTGTTGGAGTCGAGCAATGTTGGTTCTTTTAAGGTCGATGTCCTGACAGACCTTGTCAAAATAAGCTTCAAAGTCGAACAAGAATTGGACCATAGAATCAGAGACCCGGTGTTTCTTGAGCTCGACCAAGTTGAGCGTCTTCTTCAATAGCATTGAGGAGATCAACTTCAACGATATTTTCTTTTAGTTGCTGGATAAAGAGGTTTGCCTAGTCGTCACCTGTATCAGCCAACGAAGCATCAGAGGATTTGGAGGATTTAGAACCAGTTGAAAGTTCTTTGTATTTCGACTTGTTTAAAGTTCTGTATTATTTTCAAACTGTACATTTCGACATTGATGTCAAAATTATTTAAAGTTTATGATTCACATAAATATGTCATAGGGTATTTTCGAGTTTAATCCCTTAAGTAAATTGAAACTTATTTTGTTTACTAAATTTCACGGTGAACACTTGATCAAGTCACTTGCTAGAAAGGATGTAAGAGTTCACCAAATTGAACGAGCTTGAAAGAGAATCAAATAAGGAGAAGTCGAAGGAGGAACTTGTAGTAGATTTATGTGGTGATGCATCTTTTGAGACATTTTAGATTGTAATCGATACACTTTTTTTAATGTATTATCCTAAACGATGTAATCTTGATACGATTTAATACATAAGTAATATATATTCAGCAATAATGGTGTTAATGTCTACTATTTTAGTTTATAAATTTTAAGGTTTGCATTTTTTGTTTTTGCATACATAGGTTCTAGTTTGATTTTGGTTCAGGGTAATTTCATATATGTATATTCAAGTAAACCTCATACATATTAAAAAAAACATCATTGAACTTTTCGGATATGCATATCCGTAAACACTCTTTTTCGTAAAAAAAAATCAGGATTTAACCGGAGATACATCTTCGAAAAGTGATCTGATGACATGATAAGATTTATAAGATCAAAAGTGATCCAATACTTGTATAAATAGGGTGTCTCTCAACCTATATTTTCTACAAAATACACAACAATCAGAGAACGAATGCAAGTCGTCACCTTGCATTTGTGTATTTAAATGGCGCAAAGTCGTCGTTTCAATTAAGGGTCACCGATGACACACCTCTCACCGATATGATATTCAAACTGAATACTCTCGTGCGATATCCAGAAAGTCAGAGAGTTGTCAAGTTCGATATCATTCACCATCGATTGACAACGAAAGGAAGATACATTTCACCAACTTTGAACTGAAGCAGATGAAGATTTACATGTCATGTGGAGTACATTTTATTGTTACGCATCAAAGAGTATGATTGAAGTGGATGTGAATATTGAAAGATTCGTCGGCGATATTATCAATATGTTGCAATATCCTAAGCTACTCATTTATAACGATATGTAATGTTGAATTGATGTTAACAACTATCTATGTAATGTTTAATGTTTTAATTTAATGTCAAGTTGATTTTGTTTCTAGATCTTGCTCATACTATCTTTGTTTTTTATTTGAAATATCAGGGCTACTTTCGGATATGCATCTCAGTAAACATTCAAAGATGCAATTCCAAACAAAAATTAGGTATAATTGGGGTGTCTAAATTGTTGGCGTTCAATTTTGTGAGAAACAGGTACGTCCAAAGATGTATCTTCGAAAATATGGGACATCAAAAATATGAGATATTTTTTACTTTTTGTCACAAGTTTGGGAGAACCTATATAGATGGGAAAAGAAATTATCCATATATATATATATATATATATATATATATATATATATATATATATATATATATATATATATATATATATATATGAGTGAAAAAGAAGTTAGAGGTTGGGCTTATTGCCTTTAAATAGGCCCATTTAACCAAAGTTTGTTAGACAGTAATTATCTCTAACATACTATTACAAAACAGCTAACATAATTGAGTAAATTGTTAATTATAGATGAATGAAAAATGAACTTAGTAGTTATATTGTAACATTATGTGACAACAGAAAGGATACAAATTATTGAATTATGATAGACATGGATATTTCATCTATGTAGGAAGAGTCTTGTATTCATTATTGCAAAAAATATTAATATCATATACTATATGCTATTTATATTGTTTACACTTTTGCAATTCTATAATCATAAACAATTAAACAACACTAAACAATATAGTATTCAGCAAGTGACCAAACATATGAATTAGTTTATCATGGGCAAGATAGAAGGAGAATAGCCTATATCTGACAACTTGAACACAAAGTTGGTCCATTAGCAAAGGATTGTCAAAATCTGGCAGATGTGACCATCAATTGATAATTGGACTAGCAAAATCCAACAGAGGTTGCTATCCGTCGTTGAATAATTGTCAAAAGTCGTGTATATTTTGAAAATATCACCATCTTCTGTAGCAGAGATTTATTTTCCACAAGCCAAAACACCAAAATTTGAAATCATCTCCATTTGTGCAGAAGAAACTAATTCCTTTCATATTAGACGCCTCAAAAAGTCATTTATAATTATCAGCCATGAACTTCTTCAAAGTAAAGGGCTGGCAACTCTGGCAGGGAAGGCAAGTTTGCTACACATTTAAACTGTTCCAGAGAAATGATTTCATGTCAATACACTTGAAATAATAAGAATTAACTACAACAAAATAAATACTTAAAGTAAAAAAATAAAATAAAATAAAAAAATCACCTTGTTCTGCTTGTATTTGTCACGAACAGCTTTCAAGGATGCTGCCCTTCTTGACAAATACAAATCATGAAGAATGGTGACACATTCTTCCAAATCATCAGATTGATAACCCAGTGATTCATAAAGGGACAAAGTCTGCAATAGATTCAAAACATTAAGTACATTGAAAGACTACCCTCTTAGATAATCAAATAGATTTTAGTCCATAACATCAAGTATTTACCCAAGGATGTACTCTAGGCCGGATAATAAATTTGGCAAGAAATATAACAGAGGCAGCCACAACAGAAGGCAAGAATTTTATACACTCATAGTCAAGCAGGCTTAAATCAGCAAGATAGTTGCACAAATATTCAAACTGCAAATTGGAAGTCTGCAATTAAAACAAAAACAAACAAAAATTAGTGTCACTATGAAAGCATTTGACAATGTTAACTAGTAATGAAACAGTATTTCAACTTACCTTTCGATTCTCAGAAGCAATTGCAACAAACCTCCTAAAGTGAAACAAAATAAATAGCAAATAAATATAATCAGTACAAGTAACCTCACTCCAACAAAGTTTATATAATTCAAATCTAAGACATGAAAAAGGATCCTTACTTTAAGAAAGTGGTGACATTAGGGTTTCCCATTTCAAAATTTAGGGACTTGAGTATGTGAGCTTCCATCTCTAAAACCTACATTAACAGCAATAAATATGAGAAACAAAGCAAAAATGAACAAACTATAGAAATTTTGATACAGGAATAGAGAAATTAGTATTATATTTACCTCAGGCAGTTCATATGTGTTATCAGTAATTTGGCAGAAATCCACTGCTTTTGGTGGAGTGATTTCTTCATACTTCCTGCATATTTAAAATTGATGAAACTTTAATGCTTAAACAAAGCAGCGTGACATTTAAAATATATAAAAATAATAATTAAAAAAAAAGTTGTTGAGATCTTACGATGCAATGAGCATAGCGGAAACACCGAGCAACTGAAGCTTGGATCTATTGAGAGAATGGATAGATAGGAATCTGTCAATGTAGGTAACAGCTAGATGAAGAGTTTCAGGGAGAAGTTTGTATTCATCCGCAACCTCAACTAACCAATCCACCAATGTTCCCCTCATATTTGTAGTAATGCATGTCTGAACTTTATCCATGTAATCAACCGCTGGTCTTCGTTTTTCCTGCATCTGAGAAACAAGCAATCCATTAATTTAAACACACAGAAATCGTCAGTGAAAATACACAATGAATTGAGATATCATTAACACAAAAAATTGGGGGATTAGATTACCTCCATTGTGCGAAGATAATCGGAGATATCGGATAGGTAAGGCTCGATAATCTGCTGACTGTCACGTTTAGCATTGCTTTTGTTACAAACAGACTTATCCAAATTGGAATTAGGAAGTAAAGAAATTGTTGAAGTTAATGCTGATTTGCTGAGGTTAGGGTTTTTTCGACACTGGAGTTTCTGTAGAGGCCGGTAATCAGAAATGTCGAGATCTGGAAATTCTTCCAAAACGACCCTCTGCCTTTTGGGAACAAGGACAGACGGTTGTTGATTGGTGGTTGCTCTTTTCTTTGAGGCACGAGTCTCCATCTCTCTCTCTCTGGGTATAGTTCAGTGCTGCTCTGAAACACAATGGAAAGAGAAATGCGAAATACTAGGGTTTTAGAATGAATGGAAGTGAACCTTCATTTTTATAGTTAGTAGGTTTTCGTAGGATTTGAAAATGGGCGCAATTTGAGTTTGGTTTTTTCTTCTTCTTTTTTTTAATATGGCGGTCAAAGCGAGCGCTCGTTTTCTCCTTTCAATTAATTTAATATAATTAAATTCAAAAGGCTTGGGATGGCTCTATCCGCTATTGGTCTTTTTTTACTTCAAGCACTTTCACCTCTTCAATTTTTCAATATTTTAAATCTATTTTCAGATTCACCCGGAAGAAAATGCGGTAGAAAAATTTCACTTAAAATACTGCATATTTCAGGTAAAGAAAATACGCGCCAGTTATTTTACCAACTTTCTTTTTTGTTGTTGTTAAATGTGATATTCGTCATTTTTTTCCATCTATTAAAAATGCAATAAGTTAAAATGATGTCTTCTTTTCTTTTTTGCATAATATAATTCATGTGAAATCTTTGGAATTCTTGAGAACTTTGGTGAATAATTACTCATAATTAATATTATTATAGGATATGTTTAATTAGGATTGGTACTTTCATATTTGAATTTTTTTTTAAATAATCAAGTTTTTTAATTAAAAATCTAAAATAACTATTATCTAAAAATATTTATCAAAGTAATTATTTTTTCAAAAATATCTAACATAGGCGTCAGGTACATTGGCGCATCCAATGAAAATATTATTCATTTGCGCCACATGCATTGGTGCATGCATGGTCATGGTGCCACCAAGAGTGGTGCATGCATGTGTAGGCGCATGCATAGTCCACTATGTGTGCGTCAATGCATGTGGCTACTGCTTCACCACTCCATCTATAAATACATAGCATCACTCTCCCATAATTTTTCACACATCTTCTTATTATCTCCTTTCATTTTTCTTTAAAATGTCTTCATATTCATATTTGTGTCCTTATATTCAAAAGAGAAATGTCGATTTAATTTTTTCAGCAGTGCAGACTTCGATGAAGATCCAACTTTGGAATGTAGATACGCTTGAACATCTGAACAGAACCTTGAACCGTTGGTTAGATGGAGAAATTGCAGATGGTGAAAGGATCAGGAGAATTTAATGGCTTGATACGACGTTCAACCAAAATGGAGAAGTTCGTTTTTGGTTGGATGTTAAAACTTACAGAGACGTTCACATGATGATGTATACTTCTCACAAAATTGTTTTGATGGTTGTAATTGCATGGTTATGTTGTTTATGTGTTGTATTCATTTGTGATGTTATTTTATTTGTTGTAGTTGCTTGTGTTGTTGTTTAATTATTGTATTTGTTTTGCTTATCATGTGAAATTAATGTTGTTTTTAATATAAAGCATCAGAGTTACAATTAAAATTATGTTGTTGTGCTTAGTCCAACACTAGGACAGTTATACGATTATGACCAGGCTGGCGACATGAACTACATAATCTAACCATTTTGTTCATTGTATCGATTTCGGTTCGAATACGAATGTTGTTTGGGCGGCCCTTTTTCTTTCTTCGCATTATTTCATTGTGCCAGAGAATGTCCCATTGATATGCAGGCTTGTAATCCTCTTTTGCTACCACCGAAAAGCTAATTTCATAAATATTGCAAAGGTTTATGACTTTATAAACGTTGGATAGTAAGTTTGAAGGATCATGTTGAACCTTTGAGCATGTCGCTATGACATGGGAGCAGGGCATACGAAAGGCTTGGAACTTTCCGCAATCGCAACAATCTCTATCTAGTTCCACTTGATAGTGTCTCCTCGGCATGTCTTCATTGTGATCCATTGACTCGGCAACACTGTACCAACCTTTAGTAAGATCAAACACCGTGACCACATGTGTGTTAGCTTTGGCAGCTTCATCTTTAATGAATTTCATTGAAGCATCACTGAACAACTGCCCAAATTATAACAGTGGACTCCATTTGGAACTTCTGATCTCAAACAGCTCCCCTAGCCTAAAATAGGTTGCTTGCACTAGAGCGGTTATCGGTAGTTTCGAATGCCTTGGAAGACATGGTTCATTGATTCCACAAGATTTATTGTCATGTGGCCTCATCGTTGACCGTTGTCGTATCCCCTAGTCCACTTCTCCAATGGAATGTTGTTGATCCACCTTACTGCATATGTGTTTGACTATCTGATAACTTTGCGGTAGTGGTTGAAAGAAGGTTTAGTTAATGCATACCCTGCGTTGACAACCTTCTTCCGCAATGTTTTGTCTTTGATCTCCCGCATGAAATTTTAAGCAATATGTCTAATGCAATAGACATGTGTCAAAGGAGGATCTTGCCAGCCATTATAAATATTTTATAGGCACTCATAATTGATGGGTGTCTGTATGAGATCAAACATAAGTTAGGCTGAGGAGCAACGTGCAATCGTAGATTTTTTAGGTAAAAACTCCATCCTCCAACAGTCTCCCCTTCAACTAGTGCAAAGGCGATTGGATGAGTCATTTCTTCAGATTCTTTAGCCTTGCCTTCTTAGTCTTTTTCTTCAGACACAATTTCTTTGGATTCTGAAAGATTAATCTTCAGATCTGCAAATTTCTCATCTAACTTTAACTTTTCAGGGTCAAGCTTATTATTAAATATAACATGAATTGATTCCTCAATAATTTGTGTTTCTGTATTAAAGATTTTGTAGCCTTTAGAGCATTCAGAATATCCTAACAGTAAACACTTTTGTGCCTTAGATTCAAACTCGCCAAAATTCTCTTTAGTGTTTAACATAAAGCACTCACATCCAAAATGATGAAAATAAGAAATGTTGGGCTTTTTGTTCTTCCATAATTCATAAGGAGTTTTACCCATAATAGGTCAAATAGAAATCTTGTTCTGAATATAACATGGTGTGTTGACTACTTCTGCCCAGAAATACTTAGCCATATTAGTTTCTTGGATCATGGTGCGGGCCATTTCTTGTAAAGTCTTATTCTTCCTTTATACAACTCCATTTTGCTGTAGAGTTCTAGAATAGGATAAATCATGGGAAATACCATTTGAATCAAAAAGATTTTCAAAATGTTTATTTTCAAATTCGCCACCATGATCACTTCTGAATTTGACTATTTTATAATTCATTTCTGTTTGCATTAGTGAGCAGAAAGTAGAGAACATAGAGTGAGACTCATCCTTGTGTTTTTAGAACTTTACCCATGTCCACCGGCTGTAGTCATCAACAATGACTAATCCATACTTCTTTCCATTGATAGAAGCAGTTTTCACTGGTCCAAAAAAATCAATGTGCAGAAGTTCTAATGGTCTAAATATAGAAACAACAGTTTTAGCTTTGAAAGATGTTTTAGAAAACTTGCCTTTCTGACATGCTTCACAAAGAGCACCTGAAGCGAACTTCAGTTTGGGTAGACCTCTGACTAATTCAAGCTTATTTAGTTGAGAAATCCTTCTCATGCTAACATGACCCAAACATCTATGCCAAACCCATTGCTCTTCATTAACAGACATTAGACATTTTACATTTTGATCTTCAAGATCAGAAAGTCTAATTTTGTAAATGTTGTTTTTCCTCTTTCCATTAAGAAGGATTGTCTAATCTTTCTGACTGACAACCTTACAAGACTTTTGATTAAATATGATATCATAACCATTGTCACTAAGTTGGCTAATGGACAATAGATTATGCATTTAACCATCAACTAAAAGAACATTAGTAATAGAAGGAAGTTTACCGTTACCAATGGTTCCAGAGTCAATGATCTTTCCTTTCTGATTTCCTCCGAAACCAACAAAGCCTTCAGGCTTAAGTTCTAAATCTTGAAACATAGACCTTTTTCCCGTTAAGTGTCGCGAGCATCCACTGTTCAGGTACCATGATTGGTGTTCCAGCTGAGCTGTTAAGGATGTCTGCAACATAAATGATTTTATCCTTAGGTACTCACTTTCTGGGTCCTCTTTTGTTAGTTTTCCCATAGTTTCTTACAACTTTGGGTCTTTTAGCAGAAGGGTAGTCATGAGGGATTTGTGCATAATAATTAGGTTTTAGAATAAATTTTTTATCCTTAGTATGCTTATGTGTATGTGCAGTAATATCAGACTCAGTTCCAGCAGGCACGAAATACACATAGAGAGGTTTTGGTTTGACCTTCTGACTTTCATCAGGTTTTGTAGTTTTTATACAACCCAAACCTTTCTTGCCATTTATGCTAACTCCATAAATCAAAGAAGCCATTTTGATTTTATCTATGATTTTAGCAAGAAAGTACTGGAATGCTCTATTATATCTGATGATGTAATCCATACCCGAAACTTCAGAAGTTATTTCCTCCTCTAGTTTTGAAATTTTGCTTTTCAAAGCAGAGCTATTACTTTCTAAAGAAAATACTTTTTCATTTAGAGAGGAAATATCATTCTCATGTTCTCTATGAGTTTCAGAAATAGTTACTTGAACTAGTTTAAGGTCCTTATATTTTCTTTGAAGACTCCAGTACTTTTTCAGCATTTCAAAAGGACAACTTTTAATATCAGAATGAGATAGATTAGAGAATACCTCTTCAGAATCGGAGTCTGATTATGATTCTGACAAAACCTTATCTTCTGGTTCCTCAGAGCTTGTGGGATCCTTAGTAGTTGCCATGAAGGAGAATTGCCATCCAAGGCGCAGCGGAATTTAAAAATTTCTCCATTTAGTGATCCTTACGAATGGGCATGATCAGTGATAGAATCGTTACCTCTTGTGGCGATCACGAACGTTGAACGATGACAACGTCTCTACTCAGTCCACACGAACGGATTCCTTCAATCTCAGTGCTAGCTGGTACGAATGAAGGCTTTGAGTGAGAGAGAGAGATACGAAATTCCAACTCTTCAGTTGTGTTGTATTCCCATACAATGCTTCTGCACAAGAGTTCTATTTATAGAACCACTTGTGTGGGCTTTAAGCCAAAAAGCCCACTTAAGTGTATTTTGGCTCATATCTCATAATATGCCAAAATCACTTAAGTATTTGGTACCTTACCATATTTCGTATCCTACTTAAGTACACCGTACCTTACGATGTTCCTTAGTTACTATATCTCTCATTAATATGTCCTTTGTGTGTGACCCTATAGGTTTTTGTGGCGTTGGCAATTATATTAAATCATGTATTTAACATAATAAACAGTGAGCGGTATCTAGCAACACATCACTGCTACCCAAGACATGAAAATGTCATGTGATCTGACAAAACCTCCTGTGATAATAATTATGTGTATAATTACCCCTTTGCCCTTATGTCTATATTGAACACAAGGTATAGACCGTGTCACCCTTGTCCAATTCAATATTGGGCCCATAGACATTTATCCTGTTATGCAGGATGGACAAATTCCATCTAGGACACTCATGTCCCTCAGCATGCTTTGTGGAGTACCCATCAACTGTCTTTATGGTTATCCAGTTACGGACAACGTTGGATCAGCAATAAAGCACTCGACTCTACATCTAGGATCCATAGTGGTTTCAGGTCGAAGAGTGGTATACACTATTATCACCATGAGAATAACTTATGACACTTTGCATAACTTTCTATATAGTATTCTCATAGCGGGTCAATCCGGTATAAATGTTACTCCTAATATTCATACATATGTTTAAGACTTGATAACTCTTTATCCATGATCCATGAGATGTGATCATCAGTCTACAAACATAATAGTCTTAATGCTTTAATGTTATCCCACTTCACACTAAAGCTCGACTACGGATACTTTAAGAATAATGTCCTTATGTTTAATGTGCTCTCATGATTAAGTCACACTAAATACATTAAACGGACTATCTATTTCAGGGACTTTATTAATCAACCATAATAAAGAAAATGCCTTTTATTATTAATAAATAATTCGATACAAGTACCAAAAGTATTGGCCTCTAGGGCTTACACCAACATGTCATCACTGCAACATTAGCTCTTTCTTCGTCAGAATCTTCTTCTTCAGATTTTGAGTCATCCCAGGTAGCCATCATCCCCTTCTTGACTTTGGAGAAGTTCTTCTTGGTCCTTTTATCCTTCTTCAGCTTGGTACAATCATTATTGTAATGGCATGGATCCTTGCACTTGAAACAAATAACTTTTTTTCCATAAGTTTGCTTCTTTTGACCAGATGAGGATTCGAAGCGACCAACAGTCCTTCTGACTCTTTTGAATTTCCCTTAACCACTTTTCCTGTGTTTCCCGAGTTTGTTGGCTCTTCTTGAGATTAGAGACAACTCATTATCGTGTTCTAAGTCTTCATCAGATCCTTCTGATTCTTCCTCAGCTTTATATGTTATAGTCTTCTCAAGCTTAGATTTTAGAGCTACAAATTTACCTCTCCTTTAAGGTTCATCTTCTTCAAGCTCAATATCATGACTTCTTAAAGAACTAACAAGTTCTTCAAGACTGATGCTATTGAGATCCTTATCCAGCTTTTAAAAAGTTACCATAGGTATCCATTTTTTGGGAAGACTTCTAATAATTTTCTTAACATGATCAGTTGTAGAATACCCTTTGTCAAGAACCTTAAGTCCTGCAACAAGCATCTAAAACCTTGAGAACATGGTTTCAACATTTTCATCATCTTCCATTTTGAAAGTCTCATATTTATGGATTAAGGCTAAGTCCTTTGTTTCCTTTACTTTAGCGTTTCTCTCATGAGTCATTCTCAGAGAGTCAAAAATGGATTTGGCGGAATCTCTGTTTATTATCTTCTCATACTCCATATAAGAGATAACATTGAGAAAAATGGTTTTGGCCTTATGATGATTTTTGAAGTATTTCTTTTGTTGATCAGAGATAACACTTCTCGCTAACATATTTCCTTTAGCATTTATTGGGTGAACATAGCCATCAACTATGAGATCCCAGAGATAAACATCGTAACCAAGAAAGAAACTTTCTATTCTGTCTTTCCAGTAGTCAAAATTTTCACCATCAAAAATAGGTGGTTTAACATTGTAATGATCTCTATCATTATTAACGTTAGCAACGTTAGCAACAACCATTATTTCTCACACAACTGGATCGGTACTGAACATTGTGAGGTGTTGATAAAAAGTTTTTATCACAATCAGAACCGGAGCTCTGATGCCAATTGAAGGTGTGAAAAACACAAGAGGGGGGGGGGGTTGAATTGGGTTTTACAAGCAAAAGCTTTTTCCAAAACAAAAATACCATTAACAACTTAAACAATGAAGAGATAAAAACACAAAGATTTTTATCCTGGTTCGCTTGAAACTAAAATCTAATCCAGTCCATCCACCAAGGTGATTTGCCTTATACACAAGGACTTAATCCACTATAATCAACAAATTACAATAAACACAAATAATACCCTTCTTTGTCTTCTCAAGGATCCAACTAAACCTTAGTCTCCTCAAGGATTCACAAAGAACAACTTTCTTTGTCTTCTCAAGGATAACCTCCTTAAGGAATCTGTCACATCCCAATTTTGGCCCTGAAATTTTTCCATCACTCATTCATTTTTCTTTTTTGGTCATGAGTCTACCCACTGACTTGTTTGTTTAGACTTATCATCACCTGTTATTCCATAAATCTTTGGGCCTCTCCATGTTGTCTCGAGATGGAGTGATTATTTTCCCTTGGTCAAGCAAGACATGGGACCTTTGATCATGTGATAAAATCAATCATTGCTTGGGTGTAATAACCAGTCAAGCTACACTGAGAAGCTTACACCCAGAAACAGGTGATAGATCAAGTTGTGTAAAAGGGTGTGTGGCAATATGTTTTACACATCTTTGAGTTTATTTGCTTTGGTTAAGAACATAGTAAGAGGCTTCGTGACTGCATTTGGGAGATGATCAACTTAATGAAAAGGAACATAATGGAGTAAAGTCACTTGAGACTTTTGTTCAATTGGCTTTTATTTAGTTTAACTTTAAGATTCAATGTTGTTGTTACAAGCTCACTTTTGTGTTATAGTCAGTAGAAATCCCACTTTACATTATTTCAATGTCTATTGAATCAATGGCGCATTATTTCAATGTCTATTGAATCAATGGCGCTGTTGTATGCTATTTAAAGAAAACATATTAAAGACTTAGGTGGTGAATACGTGACACTGTCGTGAATTGTTGGATAAAAACCAAAGTTTCAAAATTGACTCAATAATTCAAAACAGTATAAACCTTAACAGTTTGAAAGCTTTATCCTACAAATACTTCATACAACCAATAATGGAAGAAAGTAAGACATGGCAACAAAATTGTTCTCTTAAACTAAACCGAGTTCAATACAAAGTGCCACTTGGTGGAGTTTAAGCCCTCTTCTTGCTAGAAGCCAACTGGATCTCAGGCTCCTTCTTGACAGATTTTGCAGGCCAAATCGAAAATACAAATCTGCATAGACCAAATCGAAACCCTAATCTGCAAGATATAAAGAGGGAGGAGAATCACGAACGAGGGACGAAAAAATTGGGAGGCGGACAAAACACCACAAAACCCTAATCCCAAAATCAAAACAAACCTGGATTTGAAGAGGCGAAGGAGGAGGATTTAAGCATCATCGGAGCCGTCGTCACCGCCGAAGGTGAGATTTTCACTCGACTCTCTTTTGAAACCATAGATTCGTGTATTTCTAGGGTAGAGGTGAGCGATTGTGAGAGAGACGCGAGGTTGAGAGCGAAGGAGAAATGCGTTTGAGCGGCTGTGAGAAAGGGTTTGTTAGCGAGAGAGATTGAGAGAAGTGAGGTTGAGAGGACGCGAGGGAGATTGAGGACGAGTGATAGAGAGATTGAGAGAATAATGAGTTTCAGGTTTTCTTCACTGTGCATCTTCTCTCACGTTTCCCAGTTTTCTTTCATTTATTTTTCTTTAAAAAAAAACACAAATATTTAAAACAATATTAAATAGTGTATTCATTTGTTTATTGGTTACTACTTTTTGTTTAGTATTCCTCTTACGTTTAGCATTCATTTGTTTTTCATTTAAAGTGTGTATTAATAAATTACCTTTGATTTTTCCAACCCATGTTCCTTTGGAAACCCAACAGCCAGGCGGCTAGGGTATCTTTTCTTGGTTTCTCCCATTTGGTAGTCCAACAGACTATTTAGTTTTAGTTTTTTTTTTTTTTAATTTTAATTTCAATCTGTGCTGGTTTATATATCCAAGTTGTTATTGTAAATAATAACTAATCATAAGTGGCCTAGTGGATAGAGAGTGGTTTCATTGTCTTTAGTGGAATGGGTTCGATACTTGTGGATAGCAGATATTTATGTCTCTATTTGTTATGCTCATCATTTTGTTTAATTTTGTATATAACTTCTACTATTTATTTTATTTTAAATTTTTATCAATTTAATTTAATCAATGTTTAGTTGTGTGTATCTTTAAATGTTTGCCTTTTAGATTTAATTAATGGTTGAACTTCCGATACTATTTTATTCGATTAGTCGATTTTTGTGTGTTAACTAATTTAGTTAGGTTATTAGTACCCATATACATACTTTTACACGTGTAAATAATCACCAAATTTCATTCGATTTCAAAATCGATGTCAACTTTCCTCAATTTCAAAATACATTCCAAAAATAAATATGAATCATTTCAAGATCATTTCACAAATCAAACATAATATTCAAACCCTTTTCTAAAAGCGTGAAGAAAAAGATTATCCTGGAGGGAATATCCAGTTATAATCCCGAATATTAGGCTCAAGTTGTAAGAGCTTGCAAGCCGTTAAGGCTGCCTGGGTGGAATGTCCAGATGTAGTCCCGAGTGTTAGACTCAAGCCGTAAGAGCTTGCAAGTCACAAGTACTTGTCTTTCAAACTTCAAAATACCTAATTCCTACCTTAATACTTTTTCAATAAAGATGGAAATGGAACACGGTGTATACCGTGCACTCCTGAGATGAAGATTCGAGGCGGATGCCTCGCCTATCTTAGCTCTCGCCATCGTCTAAAATTTTCAATGCGGATGCCTCGCCTTTTAGATTTAATTAATGGTTGAACTTCTGATACTATTTTATTCGATTAGTCGATTTTTGTGTGTTAACTAATTTAGTTAGGTTATTAGTACCCATATCCATACTTTTACACGTGTAAATAATCACCAAATTTCATTCGATTTCAAAATCGATGTCAACTTTCCTCAATTTCAAAATACATTCCAAAAATAAATATGAATCATTTCAAGATCATTTCACAAATCAAACATAATATTCAAACCCTTTTCTAAAAGCGTGAAGAAAAAGATTATCCTGGAGGGAATATCCAGTTATAATCCCGAATATTAGGTTCAAGCTGTAAGAGCTTGCAAGCCGTTAATATTCGTCTTCTCTTTAACACTCTAATATTCAAATCGTTTTTCTAAATAAAGCGTGAAGAAAAAGATTATCCTGGAGGGAATATCCAGTCATAATCCCGAATATTAGGCTCAAGCTGTAAGAGCTTGCAAGCCATAAATATTCGAATCATTTTCTTAATAAAATTGGAAAGAAACAGGCTGCCTGGGTGGAATGTCCAGATGTAGTCCCGAGTGTTAGACTCAAGCCGTAAGAGCTTGCAAGTCACAAGTACTCGTCTTTCAAACTTCAAAATAATTAATTCCTACCTTAATACTTTTTCAATAAAGATGGAAATGGAACACGGTGTATACCGTGCACTCCTGAGATGAAGATTCGAGGCGGATGCCTCGCCTATCTTAGCTCTCGCCATCGTCTAAAATTTTCAATGCGGTTTCTTCAAACCTTTTCTCAATCAAACCTAAAAATACTTAATCTTTATTAAACACTCTTGCCAATAAAGATGGAAATAGAACATGGTGTATATCGTGCACTCCTGAGACTAGGATTCGAGATGTATATCTCGCTCATCCAAGTTATCGCCATTACTCAAAAATACATCCAACCAATCAAACTCTTTCTCGCCGCCGTGCGATTGATAAAAAAAACCTTTTCAAAACGAAAGACATCTTGTTTTAAGGTGATGTAAAGCAATGCTTCAGCCACGATTGTTGAGCCGAGATAAGTGACGTTTTTCCGAATGTAGATTTATAAATCCGTTCGATGTCTGGTATGCGTCCACTCCTAATCTGTTTTGGGTAAAACAATGTTTTCATCGATTAATACAATATAGCTTTCGCTAAAATCGACCAACAAACAAACATTTTTCTACCCAGAACTACGTAAGCCTTGATTTCTCTTTTGAGATACGTAGGAGCAGGATTTTTAAATCTTGTCAGGCCCACTAATAAAAAACTTAGGTTTAGTCCTTCGTCAAAAATCCAA
The DNA here is from genome assembly GCF_024323335.1 of Lathyrus oleraceus. Classification (NCBI taxonomy): domain Eukaryota; kingdom Viridiplantae; phylum Streptophyta; class Magnoliopsida; order Fabales; family Fabaceae; genus Lathyrus; species Lathyrus oleraceus. Next base: position 110,893,264 of record NC_066583.1, read on the forward strand.
AAACATTCTCTTCTCATCCTTTCTCTCTTTCCCACTTAATGACTTAAAACCTAACATTTCAAACTAATATTAATGCACACAACTAACCTAATGGTTCCCGTTGAGTACAACGGACGTGAGGGGTGCTAATACCTTCCCCTTGCGTAATCGACTCCCGAACCCTGATATTGGTTGCGATGACCATATCTTATCCTTTCTTTTAGGGGTTTTATCGATATTTTCCTTTTCCCATTTTTGGGAATAAATAAAGTTCGGTGGCGACTCTGTTCAGTCCATCATTACGAGCGTGCGATCGCGCTTCGCTTTAAAGTCGTATCGCCATTTTTCGAGGTGCGACAGAATCAAACAAATAGTTTAAATACAAGTTTACATGTTATAAGATGCTTCTTCAAAAGAAGATTTATACAAATGAATAAATACTTAAAGAACACTGAATACAAAAGATGATAGCTTTTCACAAAGAAAATTAGCTTGTCAAAATACTTGTGTTGTTCAACAGCGATAAAGCGAGAGTTCTTCAACTCTCCAATGCATGCTTATATAGTGTAAGCATGTGACCGTTGGAGGGGAAAATGGGGAAAACTCCTTGAGCGACTGTCCACTGTTGGATGAGAAAGGAATGATACCATGTACGTCTTTTCGCCCACATATTCAGTGATAGGTGTGATGAATAGTACAGTCGTTGCCCACGAAATCAGGTAGTGGAAATGTTGTTCAATGTTTACTATGTATTATTTGATCACGTTCCCATTTGATTCTATCTTCAGATTCATTGGCTTCTGATAAAAGATGATTGAAGCATGAAGTGAAGAAATAGAGAGTTGGATTCAGAAACTTCAGAACCTTGACAACGTCAGTGGTCTGGCTTGAGTTCTTCAGTGTCTTCAAAATCTTCAGAGTCTTCAAAAACCTCAATTAAAACCTTGATAACTCCAATCGTCTGTCTTGAGATCTTCATAATCTTCAGCTACTTAACAAAACTTAAGAAGCTTGTCATTCTTCTGAAGCTTGTTGATCAGAGTCAAGCCCAGAAGCAAAATTACTGAGAGAACATTGCAACAACAACATAATGTCTCCTCAAAAGCTTCTGATGGGTGAGATAACGCAGAAGCAGAAAGAACATTACAACAACAATATTGACGTATTTCAGAACTTCTATTTGCAACGCAAAAGCAGATTTGGAACGCAGAGTTCAGAAACTGGTGATGTTGCACATCATGTGATTAGAATCATAACTGTTTGTTAAAGCTACACAATAACAAACCATTAAGGTGCCAAAATTGTTCTCAAACAAATACAACATTGTTATCATAAAAACTCAAGGTATAAATGTATAATCAAATCTTGTTCTAACAATATCCATTATAATACTGTTAGCCATGGTGGCAAAGTTTGACCTAGAACTTGAACAAATTGATGTGAAAACCACTTTCTTGTATGGTGATCTAGATGAAACAACCTTGATGAGGCAACCTGAAGGGTATGCAGAAAGAGGAAAGGAAGATTATGTGTGAAAGTTGAATAGGTAATTACATGGTTTGAAACAATCTCCTTGATAATGGAATAGGAGATTCGACAAGTTCATGACACACATAGGTTTCACTAGGAGCCCATTAAAGCACTGTGTTTACTTCATATTTCGACCTATAAGTTCACTTGTTACTTTATTACTTTATTACTTTATGTGGATGACATCCTCATGAAGGTGAGAAAAACAAGAAAGGGGGGGTTTGAATTGTTTGAAAAATAAGCGCTTTTGAAAAATGAAAATCACACAATGATTTTATACTGGTTCGCTTATAACACAAAGCTACTCCAGTCCACCCGGCCAAGGTGATTTCGCCTTCAACAAGGACTTAATCCACTAATCTTGAAAGATTACAAACAACCCCTAAGAGAGAAGAAAATCTCTTAGTCCTCTCAAGTCTACAGACTACAAAGAGTCACTTGAGGAAATCAAATAAAAATTAGATACAAGATGTGTAATCTAGAGTGCTTCTAAGAAAGCAAATATTACAAACTTAAGAATAATTTTTCACTTGATAAGCAAAAGCTTAGTGAAAATCTTTGAGAACAAAGATGATTTTCTTGATCGTGAAATAATTCAGTATAGTTTCGGCTAGTTGATTTCTTGCATTGCTGAATGAGATTTCTTCTCTATTTATAGGAGTTGAAGTAGAGTTGAAGTAGCGTTGAATCTGTTGGATATTGAGATGTAGTTACGCCATTCCATTAATAGCTTCTGCAGTAGACTTTTTCTCTTAGAAGTGACTACTTACCACAAATAGTATCTTTTCTCTTGGAAGTGGAGATTAACGTCTCTTTCTAATTGAGGAAATCCATTTGCAGAACTTTAACTTGGCTTAAACGTTACTTCATCATGATTAACAAATCTGATTAGAGTCTTCGTGTATCTGGAGAATCTTGCTTCTGATGTTATTTCTTGAGAGTTCAGATAGCGCTGATAACGTTTCTCCAGAATTTACAGAGGGCATTAGTTCAGAGTCAGAGCTTCTAGACTTTACTTCATGTTCAGATGCTTCTGATACTTTGTAGTTTTGTCCAGAGTCAGAGCTTCTTGAATGAGATTCCTCTTTAGATGCTTTTGATACTTGAGATTTTGCATCTGATCTTGTTTTGCATCTGATGACATCATCAGATTTATTTCTTCTTTCTTTAGAACCTTGCACACTTAGAAACTTTTCGTTAGGGTGCCATTTTTGGTTTCATCCTTTGTTATCATCAAAATCATGGAATCTGTTGTAGAACAATTTTTGTTCTTACAATCTCCCCCTTTTTGATGATGACAAAACAACTTAAAATAGCAGATGAAACATGAATAAAATAAGATCAGATAGACAAAAGCTCCCCCTGAGTTAGTGCTAGGGAGTTCAGAAGTTCTTACCAGAGCTTTCCAAGCAATGAGATTTCTGAAAACTTTCTGCAATTTCTTAATTTTAATGTTAGAGTTATTTAATCAAAGCTATTTATATCAGAGCTATTTCTACAAATGTTGCAGAGTGCTTAAGGTTTTAGACATAATTTTCATCAGAGCTATTTAATAATTTCTCCCCCTTTTTGGCATAATCAAAAAGGCATAAAAAATAAAAAGAATAATAAAGAGAAAAACACTTCATTAAAAAGCACAAACAGTCAAAAACATCAGATTCAAAGAAGAATATCAGAGCTAAAAAGAAGTTAGAAGCAAAAACACTAGGCAAGCAAACAAAATAAATCCTAAGTGCCTAAGGGTTCGGAGGTTGAGGAAGTCTCTGAAGCAACATGGCAAACATGTTCTGGATGTTTTCATTCAAAGCATCTTGCTTGTCCATCCTGGCACGAAGCTCATTCTGATCTTGCTTGATCTCTTTCTGATCTTGCTTGATCTCTTTCAGAGTGTTAAGAATCAACGGGATCGCAGAAGAGGACTCCCCCTGAGTCAGAGCCTGCTGAGCTTCAGCTTCAGTAGCAGCTTGGGCTTCTGCATCTGCCTGAGCCTTGGCTTCAGCTTCCTTAATCCTTAGAAGTTCTGCTTCCTTTGCCAGTCGTTCTTCTTCTAACCTCTTTGCTTCTTCTTCAGCTTCTTTAGCCAATCTTTCCTCCTCTAATCTTCTGGCCTCAGCTTCTCTGGCCAATCTCTCTTGGAGCCGTTCCTCAGCATCTCTGATGTAGCCATTTCTGACTTGTTCAGAGATACTCTTCAGCCTATAAGACTCAGAGGTCATCCAACTAATGACTCTGTTCCAGTGTGTCCTAACAGATTTAGGATCATCACTAACTTCAGAGTTTTTAGCCAGAGACTTGACCTTCTGGACTGAAGCTTCTGCAACCTGTATAATGGCCTCCTCAAGGGTAGGTATGGTAAGTTCAGGTTCAGGTTCAGGTGAATGAGGTGGAGAGTTTGAAGGGCTAAGATTTAGAGGTTGAGGTTCAGATTCTGCTTCTGGTTGAAGTTCAGAATCTGCGTCTGGTTGAAAACTAGGGGATGAAGCATATAGTGGATTGAGGTCTAAAGGGTTAGAGTCTACTTCAGGTACAGCGGGAATTTTTGGTGGGGTGATATCAGAGGTGAAGGGATCAGATGGTTGAGTTTCAGAGGGTAGAGTTGTTGTTTGTTGTGGGGGAAGTGAAGTTTGGAGTGGTGAGGTTACTTCAGATTGTCTTGTGGGTTGTGGAGCGAAATTTTTAGCATAAATTTCAGCTATTGTTGGGGAGTTAGGGTCAGAGTGTTCTTGGTCAGAGGACTCTTGGTCAGAGAACTCTTGGTCAGAAGAAGGGGAAAGGTAAGGAGGTGATTCATATTCAGAGGATGAGGAAGAAGAAGTGCTTTGGTGGGTTTGTATAGGTTGAGAGGGAGGAATGAAAGTTCTAGCAATGTTTAGAACTGGTGTTGGTTGGGAGGTTCTGGTGATTGAGGGTGGTATTTCAGAGGTGGTATATATTGGTTGTGAAGAGAGAGGGTTAGAGGAAGCCATTATAGATGCAGAGGAGACAGGAGGAATAGACTTACCAGAAGAGACATTCAGAGGTGCTGAAGTTTTGCTGCCAAAAGTTTCTCCAAGTCTGGCTTTCTTTGCTTTCCTTGCCTCAGCATCTATCTGTTTCTCAGAGACACCTCTCTTGTATCTGACAAGATCTTCTACAGAGTCCAGACAGTCTTCGATGCTGAAATCAGAAACATCAATACCTTCTTCCAGCAGACGATGAAGATAGAGGGCAACAGCGTCTCTGGGCTCATTCTTGAAGAATCTGGCAAGGCCATGAGGCATCTTCCTCTGATCCTTCAAAGAGTCCCAGGTTGTATCCAGAGTTGGCTTGACTCTGATCTCTTTGATGATTCCCATGCTCTTGAGGTTTCTGGCATTTAAAGGCTTTCCCACGTCAATTGCCAGATCATCCATACATCTGGTCTTCTCCAGATCATCTACCAAGCCATGCTCAATGAAGACATCAGAGAGCAATCTTCCCAGAGGAATGTAGGATCTGGGCTTCATATTGTTCCTCGTTTCTCTGACTGAATCTCTCAGATATCTGAAGAGGAGAGTAGGGAGGTTGATCTTGATACCCTTCTGAATGCAGTACAAAATGCATTTCTGATCTGCATTTATGTAATCTGAAGAGTTGGAGGCTGGACGATGATGGATTGTTCCCAGAATAATCTTCAGCCAAACTCGGAGGTTCTGATGAAGCTCCTTGTTCTTAGAGGGGTTTCCTTCAACATTAGGTTTGAAGATTGTTGGGTTGATGACTTCAGTGATGCGTTTTGACCTTGGAGGAATATTGTAAATCCTTTTACCTCCAGCTTTCTCCATGTTTAGCAAGGAAGCAATTGATGCTTCAGTGATGACAATCTTTACTCCCAGAACAAAAGAAACAATGAACTGGTCATCTGCATCAGCACATCTCCAGAACTCCTTCACCAGAAGAGGGTAGATTGGACCATACAATCTTTGGAAATAATTCTCCCATCCTTGTTGACGCAGTTCTCCAGTTAAATCAACACCATTTCTTCTTAGGTTGTCGAAATCAACCAACGATTCACACAGTACATCCAAACCTTCAAAGGGAGTTGAAAGGTTTATGTGTTGTTCACGGTCAAGAATGTGAGGTTCTTTGTAAACTGGGGTTGTGGTGACGCTTATAACCGTGGGTGTTTGAGTGTTTGAGGTTTGGGGATTGGAACTAGATTCCACTTGTTGAGAATGGTTGAAGAGTTCTTGTTGTTGAGCGTCCATGTTGATGAAGATGATGAAGATTGATGAAGATTGATGAAGAACTTGCAGAGAACTTGCAGAGAACTTGCAGAGAAGGGTTTAGGGTTTTAGAGTGAGTGAGAGTGATAAGTGTGTGAAATGTGATAAAAGTGTTTATATACCTAAGTTCAAAACACATGCAAAACGACAACACATGCAAAACGACACATATACCAGCGTTAGCACAAAAATCAAAATAGCACGTTTGGGGGGAAAAATGATTACAGCTAATAAATGAATGTCTAATCCCAACAGTACGCACACTGCTCTAGGAGATTTCAAACGTTCTGACCTTTGATTTCTTTTGACAGCTGTCTAGAAGTTCTAGGGTTAGACGTTTAATGCTCCACGTGTTGATGTATCTGATCTTCAGGAATACCAAAGGATTTCTGAAGATTTCTAACTCAGATATCTTCTTAACTTGGTAGAAGTATCAGAGTCAGAGGCAGAAGTGTATTTGTTTTTATCAGATTCTCATTTTACATGTTCAGAGCCAAATTTTACTCAGGGCAATTTTTAATGTTCAGATTTTCTAAGATAAAAAGAAATCTATCTTCAGCTAGAGGCTTAGTAAAGATATCTGCCCATTGATGTTCTGTATCAATGAACTTCAAAGTTACTATCCCTTTCTGAACATAGTCTCTGATAAAATGATGTTTTATTTCTATGTGTTTGGCTCTGGAATGTAGAATGGGATTCTTACTTAAACAAATAGCAGCAGTATTATCACAAAAGATAGGAATGTTACTCTCAAATATCTGAAGATCTTCTAGCTGATGCTTCATCCAGAGCATCTGAGTTGTGCACAGTGATGCTGAGATGTATTCTGCTTCTGCAGTTGATAGAGCAATTGTTGACTGTCTTTTGCTAGCCCAGGAGATTAAGTTGTTTCCCAGAAGCTGGCAATTTCCAGAAGTACTTTTTCGTTCTATTCTATCTCCTGCATAATCTGCATCACAATAACCAGAAAGCCTATACTCTGATGTTTTCTCATACATCAGGCCCAGGTTAGGAGTTCCTTTCAGATACTTAAGAATTCTCTTAACAGCTGTTAAATGAGATTCTCTAGGATCTGATTGGAATCTGGCACAAAGACAGACGCTAAAGAGAATATCAGGACGAGTAGCAGTCAGATAGAGAAGAGAGCCTATCATACCTCGATAGAGCTTCTGACAAACCTTGTTGCTTACCTCTTCCTTTTCTAGAATGCAAGTTGGGTGCATAGGAGTTTTTGCAGAGTTGCATTCAGTCATATCAAACTTCTTCAGAACGTCTTTAATGTACTTGCTTTGATGAATGTACGTGACTTCTGGAGTTTGATTGATTTGAATTCCCAGAAAGAACTTTAGTTCTTGCATTAAACTCATTTCAAATTCTGCCTGCATTAACTTAGAAAATTCTTGGCAAACAGAAATATTAGCAGAACCAAAAATAATATCATCAACATAAATCTGGCATATCATGAGATCATTATTAAGGTTTTTACAGAAGAGTGTAGAATCAACTTTCCCTCTGATAAAATTTTGTTCCAGAAGAAAATTACTTAAGCGTTCATACCAAGCTCTGGGAGCTTGTTTAAGTCCATACAAGGATTTCTTTAGTTTAAAAACATGTTCTGGAAAGTTTGAATTTTCAAAACCTGGAGGTTGATTTACATACACTTCTTCTGAAATATAACCATTAAGAAATGCACTCTTGACATCCATTTGGTATAATTTGATAGAATGATTAATAGCAAAAGATACAAGAAGACGAATAGATTCTTAACCTTGCGACTGGAGCAAAAGTTTCATTATAATCAATACCTTCTTGTTGACTATAACCTTGAGCTACCAGTCGAGCTTTGTTTCTGACAACTTCTCCTTTCTCGTTCAGCTTGTTTCTGAAAACCCATCTGGTTCCAATGACATGAGTGCCTCTGGGTTTAGGAACGAGATCCCAGACATCATTCTTGGAGAATTGATCTAACTCTTCTTGCATAGCTGCCACCCAATCGTTATCTTGAAGAGCTTCATCACAGGACATAGGCTCAATCAGAGACACTAGTCCCAGAGGAATATCTTCAGAAGTTCTGAAGGTAGATCTGGTTCTAACAGGTTCATCTTTGTTTCCCAAAATCAAATCTTCAGATACGTTAATACGACTTTTAACTTTCCTTGGAATTTCTGGAGATTTAATTTCTTCAGAGTCTGGAGTGACAGTTGCTACTGGAGTTTTCTCAGATTCTACCAGAGTGATCTCTAAATCTGCAAATTTTTCAACTAGCTTTGACTTTTCAGGGTCAAGCTTATCATTAAATCTAACATGAATTGATTCCTCCACAATTTTGGTTTCTGTGTTGTATACTCTGTAGCCTTTAGAGCGTTCTGAGTATCCTAACATAATACCTTTCTGTGCTTTGGAATCAAACTTGTTCAGATGTTCTTTAGTATTTAATATAAAGCAAATGCATCCAAAAGGATGAAAATATGAAATGTTGGGTTTTCTTCCCTTACACAGTTCATAGGGAGTCTTTTCCAGAATAGGTCTAATAGAGATTCTATTCTGAATATAACACGCTGTATTTACAGCTTCTGCCCAAAAGTGCTTTGCTATATTTGTTTCATTGATCATGGTTCTGGCCATCTCTTGGAGTGTCCTATTCTTCCTCTCTACAACTCCATTTTGTTGTGGAGTTCTAGGGCAGGAGAAATCATGGGATATTCCATTAGAATCAAATAATTCTTCAAAATCTTTATTTTCAAATTCTCCACCATGATCACTTCTGACTCTAACAATTTTAGAGTCAAATTCTTTTTGCACTTTAGAACAGAAACTGGTGAATACAGAGTGAGACTCACTCTTGTGCTTTAGGAATTTTACCCATGTCCAGCGGCTGTAATCATCAACGATTACTAGTCCATACTTCTTTCCATTGACTGATGCTGTTTTCACAGGACCAAATAAGTCAATGTGAAGAAGCTCCAGAGGCTTAGAGGTGGAAACAACATTTTTCTTTTTAAAAGATGTTTTTGAAAACTTTCCTTTCTGACAAGCTTCACACAAAGCATCTGAAGAAAACTTCAGTTTAGGCAGGCCTCTGACTAACTCAAGTTTAGTTAGCTGAGAAAGTTTTCTCATGCTAATGTGGCCTAAGCGTCTATGCCAAACCCATTGCTCTTCGTGAACTGACATTAAACATTTAACATTTTGATCTTTTAAATCAGAAAGATTTATTTTATAAATGTTGTTTTTCCTCTTGCCTGTGAAAAGGACAGAGCCATCGTTCTGACTAATGGCTTTACACGTTTTTTGATTAAAGATTACATCATAACCGTTATCACTTAATTGACTTATGGATAACAAGTTATGCATTAATCCTTCTACATAAAGAACATCAGATATAGAGGGAAGAGTACCATTACCAATAGTTCCGGAGCCTCTGATCCTTCCTTTCTGATCTCCTCCGAAGCCTACAAATCCAGCGTCTTTAAGTTCCAGGCTTTGGAACATAGACTTTCTTCCCGTCATATGTCGCGAGCATCCAGAGTCCAGGTACCATGATTGGTGTCTGAACTTTGCTGCATAGGATATCTGCAACATAGATGATCTTATCTTTCGGTACCCAGAATCTCTTGGGTCCTTTCAGATTAGTTTTCCCAGAGTTTCTTACAACTTTGGGTCTTCTAGCATTTTTAAATTGTGTTCTTGTGTGTGTGTGTAATGATATGAAAAAGGCGATTTAATTTGGTTACTGGTAGAGGTTTTATCTTCCTCAGAATCATACCCAATTCCCCTTTTATTATTCTGACTTACTCCATAAATCATGGATGCCATAATACTCCTATCTATCCCATTCTTCAGAAATTGTTGAAAGGCTTCTTCATATTTATAAATAATTTCATTTGAAGTTTGTGGTGCTTGAGACAACGTTTCTTCTAATTCTAAGCTTTTTGTTTTAGCTCCATCTCTTTCTATCGTTAGAGATCTGATAGTATCATCTCGTGCTAGAATTGTTGTCTCAAGTCTACTACATACTTCAGATTTTGCTTTAAGAAGGCCTTTAATGTCTTTAACTTTTTGTTTTAATTTCTGAAGAGAGGTAAGAGTTTCTGATAAACATGATTCTAAGTCAGATCTAGAAAGTTCAGAAAATACCTCTTCAGATTCTTCATCTGAGCTGCTGGATGTGGTAGCCATAAGTGCTACGTTGGCTTGTTCATCAGAGTCAGATTCTGATGATCCTGATTCACTATCGTCCCAGGTGGCCATTAATCCTTTCTTTGTTCTGAAGGTGTTTTTCTTGAAGCTTTCTTTTCTAGGGTTGTCTTTCTTCAGCTTGGGGCATTCATTTCTGTAATGACCTGTTTCTTTACATTCAAAACAGGTAATATCTTTATTAGGTTTACCTTTTGAAGTTGACTCTGATCGATCCCCTCTGGGTCTTGATCTTCTGAAGTTGTTGTTGTTCCTCCTTTTCCAGAGTTGCTTAACTCTTCTGGTTAGTAGGGACAGTTCTTCTTCATCATCAGAGTCTTCAGATTCAGAGTCATCAGTGTCTGCAGTTTCTGCTTGAAGGGCTTTGGTTCTGTCTGACTTCCGTCTTTCAGGTCTGGACTTCAGCGCCACTGACTTGTTCCTTTTCTGAGGCTCATCCTCCTCTAGTTCTATCTCATGGCTTCTGAGAGAGCTAACAAGTTCTTCAAGGCTGATATTGTTCAGATCCTTTGATAACTTCAGAGCAGTAACCATTGGTCTCCATTTCTTTGGCAGACTTCTGACTATCTTCTTAACATGATCTGCAGTCGTGTATCCTTTGTCTAGCACTTTAAGACCTGCAATAAGAGTTTGAAATCTGGAAAACATAGCTTCTATAGCTTCATCATCTTCCATCTTGAAGGCTTCATACTTCTGGATAAGCGCCAGAGCCTTCGTCTCCTTGACTTGGGAGTTTCCTTCATGGGTCATCTTCAGAGAGTCAAGTATATCTTTAGCCGTCTCTCTGTTGGTGATCTTTTCGTATTCGTTGTATGATATAGCATTTAGAAGTATTGTTCTGGCCTTGTGGTGATTTTTGAAAACACGTTTCTGATCTTCTGACATTTTGCTTCTGGGAACTTCAGCTCCATTTAAGATTGGAGGTTTGTATCCATCTGTGACAATGTCCCAGAGGTCAGCATCATAACCCAGAAAGAAACTTTCGATTCTATCTTTCCAGTAATCAAACTTTTCTCCATCAAAAACAGGAGGCTTGGCATTGTAAGAATCTTTCTCATTTGAGTGGGCCATTGTTTTTCTCGTACTGGATCTCTCTACACGGTTAAGTGTTTGATTAGAAAATCAATAACAGAGCCGGAGCTCTGATACCAATTGAAGGTGAGAAAAACAAGAAAGGGGGGGTTTGAATTGTTTGAAAAATAAGCGCTTTTGAAAAATGAAAATCACACAATGATTTTATACTGGTTCGCTTATAACACAAAGCTACTCCAGTCCACCCGGCCAAGGTGATTTCGCCTTCAACAAGGACTTAATCCACTAATCTTGAAAGATTACAAACAACCCCTAAGAGAGAAGAAAATCTCTTAGTCCTCTCAAGTCTACAGACTACAAAGAGTCACTTGAGGAAATCAAATAAAAATTAGATACAAGATGTGTAATCTAGAGTGCTTTTAAGAAAGCAAATATTACAAACTTAAGAACAATTTTTCACTTGATAAGCAAAAGCTTAGTGAAAATCTTTGAGAACAAAGATGATTTTCTTGATCGTGAAATAATTCAGTATAGTTTCGGCTAGTTGATTTCTTGCATTGCTGAATGAGATTTCTTCTCTATTTATAGGAGTTGAAGTAGAGTTGAAGTAGCGTTGAATCTGTTGGATATTGAGATGTAGTTATGCCATTCCATTAATAGCTTCTGCAGTAGACTTTTTCTCTTAGAAGTGACTACTTACCACAAATAGTATCTTTTCTCTTGGAAGTGGAGATTAACGTCTCTTTCTAATTGAGGAAATCCATTTGCAAAACTTTAACTTGGCTTAAACGTTACTTCATCATGATTAACAAATCTGATTAGAGTCTTCGTGTATCTGGAGAATCTTGCTTCTGATGTTATTTCTTGAGAGTTCAGATAGCGCTGATAACGTTTCTCCAGAATTTACAGAGGGCATTAGTTCAGAGTCAGAGCTTCTAGACTTTACTTCATGTTCAGATGCTTCTGATACTTTGTAGTTTTGTCCAGAGTCAGAGCTTCTTGAATGAGATTCCTCTTTAGATGCTTTTGATACTTGAGATTTTGCATCTGATCTTGTTTTGCATCTGATGACATCATCAGATTTATTTCTTCTTTCTTTAGAACCTTGCACACTTAGAAACTTTTCGTTAGGGTGCCATTTTTGGTTTCATCCTTTGTTATCATCAAAATCATGGAATCTGTTGTAGAACAATTTTTGTTCTTACACCTCATAGTAAGCAATAATGTTGAGAATGTTATGAAGGTGAAGGATGAACTCGATAATGAGTTAGACATGAAGGATCTGGGAGCTACCGCCATAATTTTTGGGATTGACATCCGGAGAGATAGAAAGCAGTCAGAATTATACTTATCTCAAGAGACGTAACGGAAGAAGATTCTCGACAAATTTGACATGTCGAATTCAAATCCTGTTGCAACACCGATAAATCCTTAATTCAAGTTGTGTATGACTTAAAGTCCTAATATTGAATTCTAAATATCCTATATGAATATCATTATGTATGCTGGTATAATAGGTTCTTTGGTGTATGCCATGGTATGTACGAGTTCAAACATAACGTACAAAGCGAGTCTTGTAAGCAGGTATATAGCCAATCCTAGGAAGAAACATTGGCAAGCTTTAAAGTGGATTATGAGATACGTAGAACAATCCCTGAGTAGGGTTCTGGTTTATGGTGGAGCTAATAGTGATGGCAAAGTCGAAGTCAATGGATTTGTCGACTCTGACTATGCAAGATGTTTGTATACCAGAAAATTTCTTTGTGAATATGTTTTCACTATGTTTGGTACAACAATAAGTTGGAAAGCTACTTTTCATAAGGTTGTTGCCTTATCAACCACTGAAGATGAATATATTTCCGTCACTGAAGCATTTAAAGAAGCATTATGGCTTGAAGGGTTTGTTAAGGAACTGAAAATTCAAGGCCGAGTTATCACTATTAAATATGATAGTCAAAGTGTCATACATATATTGAAGAATTTAGCCTATCACGAGAGGACCAAACACATCAATGTTAGGCTGTATTTTGTCAAAGAGAAAGTCGAGAAAAGAGAAGTGAAAATGCTAAAGATTACGATTTATCAGAATGTTGCAGATATGATCACTAATTCATTGACAAGTAGCAAGTTCTTCTAGTGTATGCAGCTGATAAAGCTGCATGATGAAAATTAGTTTGTTCCATTGATATTGTAAAGTTAATTTGCTCCAAGGTGAAGATTTGTGGTATTTTGGATCGAACTTTAGTCTCGACAGGAATAACCTCATGTTTCGATAGAGTTGTGCATGTTGTATTCAAAGTCTGTTCAATCATGTAGTTTTCTAAGTTAACTTGTTGATAATGTTAGATTAGTGCTTAAGTTAGCTTAGTGTTTAAGTTAACTTAATAGTCTATAAATAGGTTGCTCTCTCAAGTTGTGGAGGGGGGGGGGGGGGGGGGGTATTAAGCGTTGGTTGTTGTGATTCACTTGTAACCATTTGCATTAATAGGAAAAGTGAATAGAAAATTTGTTTTAACCAATTCTTGTTCTTCTTCTTCCCTACTCTCTCTGTTTCGTAAAACTAAAAAAGTTTTTTGTGTTTGTTCAAGAAACTCAATCTTTCTCATAGTGTTCATTCGTTATTGCTGAGACGTTTGTCTCAACAAAATTTAAATTCTAAACATAGTCATCACCCACACAAAAAACAGTACAAAATACAAATTCAATTAAATTTTGAGCAAAGTCTAATTACAACCAATGTTTTAAAAATCGAATCGAATAGACGATTCAACTAGTTGGATTAAGAATCAGAGCTGAATCCGATCCGGTAAAACTTTTAAAACCGCTAGTGGGTCAAAACTGGAAAAACCGGATTGAACCATTCAAAACCGTTTGAACCAAAGAATCGGAGTTGGTTTTGTAAAACCGTCAGGTTCAAATAAACGCATCAAATTGGTCCTTATATATATATATATATATATATATATATATATATATATATATATATATATATATATATATATATATATATATATATATATATATATATATATATATATATATATATATATATATATATATATATATATATATATATATATATATATATATATATATATATATATATTATTGACAAAGTTTAACATATCAATATAAAAAATTAAAACATTCCTCAATCACAAAAAAAAAATCCTTATTTTTCTCAACCATATAAGCTTCTAAGTTCTATCACTCTGATATAGGCTTATTTTAACCACACTCCATCATCATCACATTGTCTCTTTCAAACACAGTCACACTGTCCAATTCAATATTGATTTTCGTTCAAGTCAATATTGTTTGTCGTTGTCAATTATGAGTTGTTGATCGCTGTTCAACTCGAATTTGCTTATTATTGTTCAATGTAATTATATCTTATTTAATTTAGGTATTCTTAATTATTTTTATTTTATTTTAGTTATTATGTTCCATTATTTTTGTTTTTCTCTAAATTAGCTTAACTTATTTTATTATAATTCTTTAATTTTTTCAAATTATTCTTAAATAAATATTGAAATTAAGTATATAATTATGTTGTATTATTATATGTACTATTGATATTATTGTATTAAATTTGTAATAAGTTTTGAAAATATTAAAGAAATATTTATTTTATTAAATTGTGAATATATGATTGTGTGTGACATATCTATGAAATTTAGTTTTAGAATATTAGTTTATTTAATAAATGATTGGACCGTAAATTTAACCAATTGAACCATTAAATCTTAAACCGAGTATTTCACATATTCGATTTTTAAAATATTAATTACTATTTAATAATAAAATATTTGTAATATCTAATAAATTTAATTCTAAGAAAGATAAGTTGCTCCAAATAAGTTTTAAACAAAATTTTCTTATTATTATTTTTAATTATCAAAACGATATTTTCAAAAAAATAAACTTTGATCCGTAGATTTTTCAAAACTCCCGACAATATGTTTTTATCAGTTTTGATCGGTTTTAATCAATTTTTACTCATTCAATAGTATATATTGTCCAACAAATAATTAAACCTGACCGATGACTCTTCCGATTTTCAATTTAATCGATTTGACCAACCAATTGAATCCAATTTTTAATACAATGTTCAATATGAACCATTATTTTTAACTCGTCTTTTTGTGAATCACATTTTTCTTTTTCAATATATTTGGCCTTATTTAAAGAAAAAACACATTGGCGGTGATGAAGTGAATGTTTGTGGATTTGCATAAATAAGTCAATATACATATTTTACTAAATTTTATTGATTTATTTAACTTGAAGTTCTTTTACCCCATTCTAAACCAAACCTATTTTATTTATTTTTTCAAATTAAAAAAGTAAACAAATCCAAATCCCGCATAAAAACAAACATAAATCTAAATCCAGCAAATTTCCAACTGAAAAACAGATTCGGCGCCATGAAAATCTAGAAGTCTGTTACTTTGCTATAAAACAAGAAGCTCAATTTGATAACAATACTGAACTTCACAAACAAAGATGATGGAGACTCGTGCCTCAAAGAAGAGATCTAACACCAAACAAAACCTACAACTCGTTGTTCCCAAACGCCAGAGGGTAGTTTTCTCTAAACTCCCCGATCTCAATCTTCGTGTTTATCAAACTAGACAAAAACTCCAATCTCAGATAAACCCTAACCTTAAAAAATCAACAACAACAACAACAAAAACCCTTCCTTTCCTTAATAATTCCAATTTGGATAAACCTGTTTATAACAAAACTAATGCTGAATGTGATCACCAACAGATCATTGAACCTTATGTATCCGACATTGATGATTATCATCGAACATTCGAGGTAATACTAATACATCTTTATTTCATTCAAATTCACACTGTCATGGTATTTCAATTCTCACATTGCTTAATTTATCGGTTGCAGAAAAAGGGAAGACCAACGGTTGGCTACATTGAGAATGTTCAGAGTGAGGTTACTATAAACATGAGGGGAACATTGGTGGATTGGTTAATGAAGGTTGCAGACAAGTTCAAGCTTCTTCCTGAAACCCTCCATCTATGCATCTCCTACATTGACAGATTCTTATCCCTGAAATCCGTTACCGAAACAAATCTTCGGCTGCTTGGTGTTTCGTCTATGCTCATTGCATCGTAAGACTTAAAGAACTGTTTTAGTTTAGTTATTTAACAATGTTGCCAAGTTGTTTTCTTAAGCATCACACAATTTTCAACTCGTTTTTAATATGCAGTAAGTACGAAGAAATCGCATCGCCAAAGGCAGTGGCTTTCTGCAAAATTGCTGATAACACTTATGAACTTTCGGAGGTGAATATCCTTTTCTTTTCAATGATCTCGAACTAGATTTTGTTGTTTGAGTTAGTTTTTGTATTATATTTCGGTGTCGTTTTGTTTCTCTTTCTCATGTATGTTGCTGTTTCTTTAGGTTTTAAAGATGGAAGCTGAGATACTCAAGTCACTGAATTATGAAATGGGAAATCCTAATGTTACCACATTTCTAAAGTAAGCACATTTTTTTTTATTGTAACAATTTGAAGATCTAAAACTTATTGAAATAAAGTTAATTGGACTGATTATGTTTGTTTGTATTTGTTTTGTTTCATAATCCTATCAGGAGGTTTGTTGGGCTTGCTTATGGGAATCAAAAGGTAAGTTGAACTATTTTTTTTCCTTAGTTAGTGATGTCAAAAGCTTTTACTGTGTTTACTAATTGTTATTTGTTTGTTTTAAATTGCAGAATTCGAATTTGCAGTTTGAATATCTGTGCGACTATCTTGCTGATCTAAGCTTGTTGGAGTATGAGTCTATAAGATTCTTGCCTTCGGTTGTGGCTGCATCGGTTATATTTCTCGCTAGATTTATAATCCAACCAGAAGTACATTGTTGGGTAAATTGCTTATGTTGGGGTCTTTAATCAATTTGATTCATTACAAAACTTAAGTTTTCGATGTACTTAATGTCAATTATCTGATGCAGACGCCATCTCTGTGTGAATGCTTGGGTTACAAGTCATCTGAGTTGAAGGAATGTGTTGTTATTTTACATGACTTGTATTTCTCTAGAAGGGCAGCATCCTTGAAAATTCTTCGCAACAAATACAATCGGAAAAAGGTGATTGATTATTTTGATTTTTTGATGTTTTCTTCTGTCATAGCTAACTGTCATAGTTAACTCTTGTTATTGCAAGTTGATTGACTTGAAATCATTGTTTGTAACAGTTCAAATCTGTGGCCAATTTGCCTTCTCCGCTAGAGGTGCCAACTCATTACTTCGAAGAAGCATGATAACGTGTGAATTTAAAGGACTTTTTGAGGCTTCACAATAAATTTTGAGGGCTGAAACTATTTGGAGATGGCTACTTTATGATAGTTCAAGTTGTCACTTGTTAATACAACCTACCATTGATAAACTAATTCATATGTTTTTGTTACTTACAGAATAGGACATACTACATTAGTTAGTGAAACTTTTAGTGTTTAACTATTTAGGATTTGTTTGTTGAAAGTATAATTACATCAAATGTAAACAAGTGCAAGAGAATGTTACACTGCATTGTTATTATTTTTACAATGAGGAATGCAAGACTTTGCCTCTGTAGTTCAACAACTATCTTTATCTTAATTTGTACCTTTCTGTTGTTACCTCTTCATGTTCCTCTTAATTATTCTTGCTATCTTTAATGTCTCTTAATGTTTAGTCATCTTTTTCTTCCTCTCCCCTCTATTCTTGTTTATTAGAGATATGTGAAAAGGAGAGGAAAAATATACTAGAGCACCAACATTGCTATTATTAGCAATTTAGAAAATGAATGATAGTTTTATTGTGTTGTTCAATTAGGATCACTATACAATGTAGTTATTAGCTAGTAGCTAGCATCACAAGCTATGATGCATACTTATGGGGGTATTAGTAAAAAATAAGAATTTTCTACATAAAAAGTATGATCAGAGAATAAAATTGATAGGTTCATAACCGAATATATAAAAATGCATGAATATATTACATTGGTATTTGAAAAAATCACAAATTTTATTTAAAATTAAATAATGAAGAAAAAAAAATACTATGTGTATAGTTCGAACGTGTACCCGATCCTGGTGTTTGGCCCTTTTAGAGTTTTTTTTACAAAAATAACCCAGTTTTTCAAGGAAATTCCCAAAATACCCCCGGTTTCAAAAAAAATCCCCAAATACCCCACTTTTAGGAGGACTCTCCAATTGAATTGGCGACTCCTCTTCAAACTTGAATGGAGGCGCCAATTGGATTGGCTAGGGCAGGTGCCCTAGCCAATCCAATTGGCACCTATGTGTAGGTTTTAAGAGGAGTCGCCAATTCAATTGGCGACTCCTCCTAAAAGCCTTCAAATGACAAAACCTCCAACATAAAAGTTGTAGGTCTTTTCAAGGCACTCAATTTGGACCTAAATTTTGCATCATTTGGATTTTTTATGAAGAAGTTATGGACACTTGAAGTTGGACTTTTTCACATTTCAATGCATTTGGTCTAAAGTGACCTATAATGTTTTGCATTATCACATGTATTTCTTTTGAGATTTTGAAAAATTTCTCAACATAACATTTGAAGTAGACATCTTAATATTTATAATATATTTAGTCTCACCTCAAAATCATGAAAAATAAAGGAGTTATGTCCTTGGGAAGTTGACCCAAAATTAGGGTTTCAGTCAAAATGACCTATAATGTTTTGGAATGGATGATGACCTTCAAAGCTTCAAATCAATTTTTGATGAACATGAAAGTTGTTCATATGGCGACTCCTCTTAAAACTTGAATGGAGGCGCCAATCCAATTGGCGCCTATGTGTAGGTTTTAAGAGGAGTCGTCAATTCAATTGGAGACTCCTCCTAAAATGCCTTTTTTGTCTTATAAATAGATGCGTTGTGTGACCAATTGTTCCATAGCTCATATAATCATTTGGCTATCATGTTTGGTGTTTGTCGCCGATACGGTAAGGTGATTTATGCGAGAGAAAAACCTCAAATGCTGATGCTGTTTTGGAACATCACCACGTTCGATCAACTGAAGAGGGAGCTGGTTCGATGGTTAGATGGGAAAATACCAGAAGGGGAAAAATCAGAAGTATTGAGAGACTTGACACTATCTTTGGTTGGGTGCGAATGAAGACTGATAAGGATGCTAGGGAAATGATGTTCGATCGAGATAATATCAATTTGATTATTGTAATCAGTTAGAAATATTTATGTTTTTAGATGTTTTGTACTGATGTTTGTTGTGAAACTCGTTGTAATAGGAACTTAATGATATATAATGATTGAATGTTACAGAAATACAATGTTACAAAAAGCTTAAGACCTAGATGATGCTCCTCGATTGGGACAGTTGTTTTTGTTGTGTCCTGGTTGACGACAGATACTACATAATCTTATCATTTTATATGTGGAATCCATCTATGTTCTGATACGTGTGCTGTTTGGCCTTCCTTTCTTCTTTCTACGCATCTCGTCATTGTGCCAAACAATATCTCCTTCATATGGAGGCCAATAATCCTCCATTGGTAGTACTGAGAAGCTTTGAGTATATACATTCATGATGGTGTTGGCCTTGTACACATCAGATAAATGGTTGTAAGCGTCTTGACGAGTATAAGCGCATGTTGCAATGACATGGGAGCAAGGTATGCGGAAGGCCTGGAATTTTCCACAATCGCACCAACTTCTGTTTAGTCTAACAGCGTAGGCTAAATTTGGTTTCCCCTCGTTGTTGCCCATTGTTTCCTGGACGCTGAAATTTTGTCTATGACGGCCAAAGACTGTTACAGCGTGTTGTTAGCTGGGGATTTCGATAGATAGTTAAAAGGTCTTTGGAAATATTAAGTTTTGGGAGTAAGCAAGAAATGATTGTAGCGAAGCTATTTTAATTCTCTTCGTGGTTAAGCAATTATGTATTGTTGAAGCCTGGAACTTAGAAGATTTTTGGGTTATCATAAAGTTTTCTTCGACATAGATGTTTACAGAGTCGAGACTTCGCGGAAGTATTTGAAATTTAAACAGAGTCGTTTCGTCGGATCAACACGTGGAAACATCTAAGATATGCAACGCTTGGGAACGGCGAACGTGGCAGTCATACATGTAAAGGCCGTTAGGGTCGAATTACTATAAACAGGGATCTTAGTTTTAGATTCAAGGGGTGTTCAAACAAATATACAAAAATTCACAAAATACACTCGAAGTACCGGAGCGAGAGAAAAGATATTTACGCTGAAAATTTATGTATGAAGAACACCATAAGTTTCGTTCATGTTATATTTTTCATACCAATTGTTTAAATCAAAGTATTTTTACTGCCTTTATCTGTCGAATTGCCCTTACTTTTCAGTAGTTTATCATTACTTTTCATTTTTGCATTTACATTCCGCCAACATCTTCATTTCCAGTACTTTCTTAAAACATAGAGCATTTATTCTGAGTCATTTATCTTTGCCTTTCCTAAGCCTTCTTAGTATCTTTAAACCTTTTAATACCTAGTTATCATTATTTACTTTGTTCATAAAGACATAAGTTTCACTTAGAATTGCTGTCTAAACACTTTTGTCATTCACAAATTAGAAACAAACGTAACTATGAGTCAAATCACAGTAATAACAATTCTTAAGACACATGTCCTAGGATCAATCTAGTCGATCCTGTGAGTTACCAAAAATATACAAATTTGGAAGACTAGCGGTTGTTTATCAGAAATCACCGGTAAACAAATTGGCACGCCCAGTGGGACGGTGTCAAAAGGATTGTTGATTACAACAGTTGTTTGGTTCGCAAAATTGTCGTTAGTCTTTTGGTTAAAAAATTAGTGTTGTATGATCCTTAGAAGTGGCAGGATAGCCAATAATTCACAACCTGTAACCAACGGAAAAAACGCGAAAAAAGATGGTTAATACAACCAGTCAAGGGGAACAGTCCTCCCCCCAGGGAGCAGGCACAATCAGAGCAAATTCGATTATTGTGTCCATTGAAATCCCTAATGCACAGGCCATACCAACGACTTGATCCATGGCCTTGCATAATTTGACAATAATGCCTATCATATCAGGCGCGGCAGATATGCCTGCAGTTTCAACCCCTAGGCCACCAGGATTTGAAAACTTTAGGCCTGTGAGAGATTACCCTTATGGAATGCCATCAACTGCCATGGCAGGGCTTCAAAACAACTCCTCCATATATACTCAGCCACATAATACGGTTATTTCGCCAATCCAAAATTTTGGATCTGGCATGAACCATATAAGTTGAAATAACCAATCACAAGGGATCTCCACCCTACTACCTACCCTTACAACGAATAATCAGGCAGCCTTTAAACAACAAATGGATGCCAGTAACCATGATATGGTAGGATTTCCGGCCAGAGAAATGAATACCATTTTCTCTTTGTTAATACAGAATGTGAATAGGACTAATACTGACAACGCCCAAACATACCAACAATTGTCAGCACAGATGGGACACATAGCAGATTTTCTAGGCGCCCCACAACCTACTGTTCGACGCAGGCCAAACCAAGTTATAATCCAGGGCGAAGAACCAACGATAGATCAGGTTCGGCCGCAAAGGCAAGCCCCTGACGAAAGAGTCACGGGGGCAAGATTGGAACAACAGCCAATTCGACGGGAAGTCCCTGAAGAACCACCTAGGAGAGTGATAATGGTTAATAGAGACCAGGACGCAGACGAATTAATTCATAGGGTTAGACGGGACAACGTGATGGAAAATGACCTAAATAGTATGGAAGAGAGAATCATGGCCCATAATGGTCTAAACACAGGACTTCGACGACCAAACTATTCTTTTCCTCTGTCAGAGTATGTCCTGCAAACAAAATTACCAAGGGGTTGTAAAATCCCTAAGTTCACCAAATTCTCAGGGGATACTAGTGAATCCACTATAAAGCATATAGCCAGATACATGACTGAGACAAGGGATTTGGCGAACAGTGAAAACCTGAGGATGAAATATTTCCCTAGTTCTTTAACAAAGAACGCCTTCACGTGGTTTACGACTTTACCACCAAATTCCATAGATGCTTGGCCCCAGTTAGAAAGATTGTTTCATGAACAATTCTACATGGGCCAAACTAAGATAAGTCTTAAGAAACTAGCCAGCATCAAGAGAAAATTCACCGAACCTATAGATGATTATCTGAATAGGTTTCGCTTGTTAAAATCTAGATGCTTTATAATAGTACCTGAACACGAGTTGGTCGAAATGGCCGCTGGAGGTCTGGACTATTCCATAAGGAAAAAGTTGGACACCCAACATCTAAGAGACATGGCCCAATTAGCAGATACGGTTCGATAGGTCGAACGCTTAAAGTCTGAAAAGGCCAGAGCAAATAAGAATTATAAGAAAGAGAGGGTTGCTTATGTCGAATTCGAAGACGAAGAGTCTGAAATTGCTGAAGACCCCTATGGTCTTAAGGAATTCGAAGTAGATTTGGCAGAATTAAAAGAAGCACCACCCTACGCCTGCAAATTACTTACACCTTCGAACGACAAAAATCCTGTCGAAACTGAAAAGAACGATAGGTTTCCCAAAAAGACTTACACATTTGATGTCTCCATATGTGACGAGATCTTCGACCTATTAGTAAAAGATGGCCAAATGATAGTGCCTCCTAATACCAAGATTCATCCGTTAAAACAACGAAAGAAACGAGGTTTATGTAAATATCATAGTTTTTTGGGCCATAAAACTTCATAATGCTTTCTTTTCAGGGATCTCATTCAGAACGCAATCAGAGATGGCCGCCTCAAGTTCGCCGACAAAGGAAAAAATCAGATGAAAGTTGATACCGATCCCCTTAACATTGTTGAGACCAACTATGCTGAGCCTGTAGAAATCAACATGGTTTATGTAAGGGGAGTGAAGGTTGTAAAAGCAGCAGGAACTGGAGGCTACACATTGGACGGAGAGCAGGTTACTGATGGCCTAAGTAACGACGTTTCCTTTGGAACTTCTATCAAGGGCAAACATGCTGCTAACGTCGAACCAAGGACCACTGAAGGTCTTAAAGGGAAAACAACCGAGGCTACTGAGGGCCTAAGAAAGAAGTTCGAAGCAATTTTAATCACTTATGACGCTAGTCGGGGCGTCAACATGGTAGACCTGAAGCAAATTCCCCTAGAAATGGAGGAAGTGGAGGTATGTTTGAAGATGGAGCAGGAAGGGATGATGTTTGACTATCCCAAAGCCAACGAAAGCCTACGCGAGTATCTCTGGAGATGTCACAAAAAGAATGTTGATATGTTGTTGTGCCCCAGATGCAGCATCAGGATCTCTCGAAGGGTGGCTGGAGATTACGAGAGATGGCAACGGACAAAGACCGAGAGAAACTGGAGGAAACAAAGCCAGTTGCAGGAGGTGTATCCCACACCAGGAGAAAGCCTTCTGGGTTTCATTGTGCGCTGCTACAAACATGAAATGAAATGTTTAATGTGTCCCAGGTGTGGGGCAGTGTATAACAGAGAATTAGCCGAAGCATTCGAAAGAATCCCATATGACCAAGGTTGGGACGGACATGGAGGAAACCCAAACATGTATAACTTCGACAAGAGAGGAGCACCTAGGAGACCAGATAGCCCTCATCTAAGGGCGAAGAGAGTCATGTTTAAATTGCCAGCAGAAGTCCCTGAGGACAAGTGGACTCAGGCGGGACCAAAGAAAGGAAAATGGAGAAGTTTCGAAGATGGAGGAAGGACCTCATGGGCGTACAGAAGACAATTTCAGGCGTCCAAAAGAGAGGCTATCAGGTTGGAAAATTACAAAGGAAAGAACCCTATGTCGAGATCCCAATGGAGAAGGCATCAAAGGATGAGGAAAGTAGAAAGAGAAATGAATCAAAAAGAAACTGGAGAATCCAGCAGCGTCAAGAATACCCCAAATATCATGGATTCGACCAAACCACCCGTAGGAAGAAAGTTATTTCCAGATGAAAACATAACTCGGAAGGCTCAGAAGGAACAAGCGAAAGAAGAGGAAATGCTCACAGATGATTTCGAGTCCGACGGAGTGTCTTCCGTGAATATGAATTGTAACGTGGTCTCAGTTTTGCCGCACAAATATAACCAAGAAACAGAGGTCGAAGATAATGAGGAAGCAGACGCTGCAGAAATGGCGAAGCATCAACCAGTGTGTTATTATGTTCTGAAGAGTGATGTTGTCGAAGAACAGAACGCTATGTTCGAAAGGCCACACCAGGGGATGCAGAGTCACCTCAAACCCCTATACATTAGGGCCAAAGTTGGACAGGTGGGAGTGAATAAAGTCTTGGTGGACGGGGGAGAAGCCGTTAATTTGATGCCCCAATTCATGTTGAAAAAGATAGGGATGTTCGACACTGACGTCAAACCTCACAACATGGTGCTGTCAAATTACGAAGGAAAGATAGGACACACGCTGGGCGTCATACAGGTGGACTTAACTGTTGGGTCAATCACAAGACCAACGATGTTTATGGTAATACCTGCAAAAGCAAATTACAACTTACTACTGGGGAGAGAGTGGATACATGGGATAGGAGCGGTCTATTTGACTATGCATCAAAGAATGTCTATTTGGAGAGAAGATGGTGTGTTAGAGAATGTTGAAGTCGACCAAAGTTACTTCAGAGCATAAGTAAACCAGGTGGACAAGAGAAACTTCGACAGAAATTTGGCACACATAGGATCGTGTTACCCAGTAGAAGAAGGCTACACCCCAAATAAAAATGCCTTGTACTTTTTTACTCTTCACCCAAATGGCTTCCAGTGGGATAGAGAGATTATGGGAGACCCAGAAATAGGAGAATCATCTGAGATACGGCCAACGGGCTGGGATGAAGACTTGTACTATGACTGAGTCTTCTTTCTTTGAAAAGATTTTGGCCTACATGGCTGAGAACAAAAGACAAGCGACTCTCGAAGCCGAGATAACAAACATGGCTAACAAGGCCACATATAGTGAAATATGTAATGCAGGACCAGGGGAATTCTTTGAACCAAAACCCCCTGACGAACAAGTACCTGTGGAACCAGCAGAACAGAGGTTGGACGCCATCTACGACGAAGAGCCTCTGGGATTTGAAAAAGATCCAGTAACGTCAAGTGCAAAGATGTTGGCGCAAGATCCTCTCGAAGAGATTGATCTCGGGGAGGGAAGCGAAAAAAGAATTACCTACATCAGCGCTAAACTGGACCCCAAGTTGAAAGTGAGAGTGATTGAATTACTAAGGAAGAACAAAGATTGCTTCGCTTGGGATTACGACGAGATGCCTGGTTTGAAGAGGGACCTGGTCGAATTAAAGCTGCCTATAAAGGATGGCAAGAAGCCCATCAAGCAGACTCCAAGAAGATTCGCACCAGAAATCCTCACAAAGATCAAAAAAGAGGTCGAAAGACTTCTTCGGTGCAACTTCATCAAGACCACAAGGTATGTCGATTGGATTGCTAATATTGTCTCTGTTATCAAGAAAAATGACTCTTTGCGAGTATGTATAGATTTTCATGATCTAAATGCAGCAACCCCTAAGGATGAGTATCCAATGCCTGTGGCAGAGATGTTGGTTGACTCAGCCGCAGGCTATGAGTATCTCAGCATGCTTGATGGATATTCTGGCTATAACCAGATTTTCATTGTAGAAGAAGATGTTTCTAAAACAGCTTTTCGATGTCCAGGGGCAATAGGCACTTACGAATGGATAGTCATGCCTTTTGGCCTAAAAAACGCTGGGGCAACATACCAACGAGTAATGAACTCTATATTTCATGATTATATAGAGGCATTCATGCAAGTGTACATAGATGACATTGTGATAAAATCTACGTCAGATGAAGACCATCTATCCCATCTCAGTCAGTCATTTGAAAGAATGAGAAAACATGGCTTAAAAATGAATCCTCTTAAGTGTGCATTCTTTGTGCAGGCTGAAGATTTTCTGGGCTTTGTGGTCCACAAAAAGGGGATAGAAATCAATTAAAACAAGACGAAAGCCATTATGGAGACCAAAGCACCATCAACCAAAAAGGAACTGCAATCATTATTAGGAAAGATAAACTTCCTAAAAATATTCATCTCGAATTTAAGTGGTCGAACTCAAGCATTCTCTCCCCTTCTGCGCCTGAAACAAGGCAAGTTCGAGTGGAATGACGAACACCAAGAGGCATTCGACAAGATCAAACATTATTTGACAAATCCTCCCATCTTGGCACCACCGTGTGGAAAGAAGCCTATGAGACTGTATATATCAGCTTCCGACACTACCATAGGTAGCATGTTGGCGCAAGAGAATGAAGATGGCGTCGAAAGAGCCATTTACTACCTTAGTAGGGTTTTAAATGATGCAGAAACTAGATACACTTCAATAGAAAAGTTGTGTCTTTGTTTGCATTTCTCTTGTACTAAACTTAAATATTATATAAAACCTATTGATGTATACATCTATTCTCATTTTGATGTAATCAAGTATATGTTATCTAAGCCAATAATGCACAGTCGAATTGGCAAATGGGCTTTAGCGCTCACTGAATACTCTTTAACCTTTATGCCTTTAAAGGCAATGAAGGGACAAATAGTATCAGATTTTATTGTAGACCATGCATTAGTCGAAAATCCTCAATTCCAAGTTGAGTTGAAACCTTGGAAATGATTCTTCGACGGTTCCACTCATAAGAATGGAAGTGGGGTTGGGATAATGTTAATTTCTCCTGACAAAATTCCAACAAAACTCAAATATAGAATTGAAGGTCCCCTTTGTTCCAACAACGAAGCAGAATATGAAGCTCTTATTGCAGGACTTGAGGCTTTGTTGGAATTGGGGGCAACTAGGGTTGAAATTAAAGGAGATTCAGAATTAATAATCAAGCAACTGACGAAGGAGTACAAATGTATAAAAGAAAATTTGATTATATACTTCGTCATTGCGAATAGGTTACTCAAAAAATTCGAGTACGTCGACATAAAACATGTTCCTAGAATAAAAAACCAAGAGGCTAATGACTTAGCACAAATAGCCTCAGGGTATAGAATTTCAAAAGAAAAGCTAGAAGAGCTTGTCGAAGTAAGAGGAAAGGCAATGGCTGCCAGATTATCTCCGACGGATTTGGAAAGCACCCAGTTAGGATATGCTAACAAAGAGGAGTTTGAAGTACTGGCCATTGATACCTTGATAGATACAGATTGGAGGAATCCGATTATTAATTATCTCAAGGACCCTTTGTCGAAACCTAAAAAAATACATTATGCGAAAAAACAACCGGCGAGAAAGAAATGACAGAAGAGTCGCCACCGTGCGTTATTTATCCCAAAGGAGGGAAAGGAAATGCTCGAAGTAAACCTGGAGAAAGGAAAGGAAAAGACAAGGTCTCGCAACCAAATCTTGGGTTCGGGAGTCGATTATGCGAAAGGAAGGTATTAGCACCCCTACGCATCCGTAGTACTCTACGGGATCCACTCTTGTTGTTCTTGTCTAAAGGGTGTGTGTTTATCTAATGTACTATTTACTAAAAGAAAGGGTCAAAGAAAATGACTCGCACGGATGTCGCATCCACTGCATACGTATCTCATTTGAATATGAGAATCAGAGTCTTCGTAGCTCGGTTACCTAGGGGTTAAGGGTAATTGTGCCCGCTAAGACATCACGTCTTATGCCTACGTATCTCATTTGGAATGAGAATCAGAGCAAAACGTAGTTCAGCTAACTACGGGAATAAGGGTCTCGATTGCAACTAGGGCAAGAGAAAGGGAATGTCTCGATCGCAACGAGGGCAAGAGAAAAGAATCGCAACGAGGGCGAAAACAAACAAAGATTAGTTGTTAGTTGTCAATCAAACTCGGCAAGACATCGCATCTTGTGCCTACGTATCTCATCTGAACATGAGAATCAGAGTTGTCGTAGTTTGGCTACATAGGGATTGCCATCTGAACATGGACTTACAAAGGAAGACACCAGTTGTGTCAAAGGAGAGTGGGAAATGTGTTCACATCCTAGCAGCAGGTGTCGCAGCTCGCTGAATCGAGTCTTAGGCAGTTACCTCTTTGCAATAGGACGGACTACATGCCACAAGATCGGAGACGCTCAGAAAGGTCTAGAAGTGGGGGAAGCTCTGCCCTAGAGTTGTCATGCAATATGTACTTAAGTGTTAAGATTTACAAATGGGAATATCTACCTAATGTTAGCATGCAAATAATAAGGGAAATCTACCTATGTTATCATACAAAAGAATATGGGAATTCTACCTATGTTATCATATAAAAGAATAAGGGAATCCTACCTATGTTATCATACAAAAGGATATGGGAATCCTACCTATGTTATCATACAAAGGGTTCTATCTAATGGGTGCTACCTAATCGGAACAAGAATTGACGAGTGGAGCAAGGAGAGGTGCTAGGGATAAGGGTAGATGGCGATGCATGAAGCAATCGACTTACAAGATTGATGGCGATGCATAAAGCAATCGACTTACAAGGTTGATGGTGATGCATAAAGCAATCGACTTACAAGGTTGATGGCGATGCATAAAGCAATCGACTTACAAGGTTGATGGCGATGCATAAAGCAATCAACTTACAAGGTAAATGGATGAATACGTGCTGGTTCTGTTAAGTTTTGAAAAATGATTACTCGACGTTGAATCGAGGTTTTGATCTTATTTTGAAATGGTTATCGAATGTTCATTTTAATTCTTGTATTAACAAATGAATAAAGAATGAAAAAATAAATATTATACATTTCATGGGAGAGGGATACATTTGTTATGAATGGGGATTGTTCATGGCAATCAAACAAATAAGAATAAATGCCTCATACATCATACAAGTAGGCAACAATTATTAATCAGTCAGGTAAATAAACAGGTATATGGTCAAATCGAATAATCAAAGAATGAAATAATAAGACATTGAACAATGTATGAGAGTATGAACATGTTAAACAATCAAACAATATTAAACATGGATGAAAGAAACAAGTAAAAAAAAATATCAGATGAATCAGACAAGTACAACTATGCACACAAAGGATCAATGACTAATTTAATCGGGAAATGATGCAAGGATCAAATAAAATCAAGATGAATGGCCT
Source organism: Lathyrus oleraceus (assembly GCF_024323335.1). Lineage (NCBI taxonomy): Eukaryota > Viridiplantae > Streptophyta > Magnoliopsida > Fabales > Fabaceae > Lathyrus > Lathyrus oleraceus. The sequence continues at coordinate 110,922,340 of NC_066583.1, forward strand.
CTAATACATGGCATATGAGATGAACAAGGGAGGATCAAAAGATCTCTTCAATTGCCTTAAGCAATCCCTAAGTCAAACATCAATCATAGAAAAGTCAACCGAAAAATCAAGTCAACTTAAAAATTATCAAATAAATAGTAAATTAATTCAATAAATTATGAAAAAATAAATTAAATGAGGTGGGGTCAGGACATCATCATCCCCCAAAAAGATTTTAAAAATAATAAAAATTGGTTATTAAATTAATTGAAATAAAACAGAAGTCAAATGAAAAGTCAACCAAACAAACTAGGTCAAAAATAAATTAAAAATGGGAAATAAAATTCCAATAAAAGGTCAGGTTGACCATGAGACATTGGTCAACCCTCATCCCAAAAATCAGAAATTAAAAATAATTTTAAGTCATGAAAATAAAATAAATGAAAAAATGTGTACTAAAATGAACCATTTGAAATAAATAATTGAAATGAAATATTAAATAAAATACGAAAATAAAAATTAAATAAATTAAATAAAACATTAAATAAAGTAAAAAATATTTTTTGGTATTTTTATGAACAAATAAAATATTTTATTAATTTAAAATAAAAACAGAAAAATAAAAATGAATTGAAAAAATCAAATGAAATGGAATTGGGCTTTGAATGTGGGGGGGAGGGGGGCGGATAGCAGTGTTGGTAAGGCCCACGGTCCAGCGTGACATTGCAGATGAAATGTTTATTTAAATGAGCTATGTCACATTCAGTCAATTGGTCATGGTTGTTTAAAATCGCTAGAAGACAAAAAAACTGAGCGACGGCCAGGATCGCGTATCACGCACACGATCGTGTGGCTACGGACGAGACACGTCCACGTCCCCCCCATGCAGCGCGTTTCCACCAACAATACATCATGCATTATCGAAAAAAAACAGAACAAGACCTCCCATCTTCTACTCCACTTTTCTCACTCTATAGTGCATGAAATTAGATGATATAAAAAACAAAATTCAAGTACAAAGTGAGAGGAACATCATGGTATTTTATTTCATGTAAAATAATGCCTTTATCATAGAGAAATATGGACAACAAGGGAGGCTCATGCAAAGATTTTCAAAAAAAATAAATGTAAAAAAAAACTTAAAGTTTAAAACCAAGTCTCATGGTGATGGTTTTATAAACAAGTATGATATATTGTTAACATGGAAAATAAGCATGGCATGGCATGGTATACATGAAAAATAGCATGAAGTATATATGGTAGGCATGGAAGAAGCAAGTGGTGAACAAGTATAATATTCATGAAATGAGCAAGGTCATGGAAGAGAGTAGCAAACTTACCTAGGGGAAGACAGTCCACTGCTTTTTGATAGTGGTGGAATGGAAAGGAATGAGATGCTCTTCAATGGTGTTTCAATGCTTGTGAGAGAGAATGGAGTGAAACTTGAAATGAAACAAACTTGCTTTCCCCCCAATGTTCTGCAGCCACTACCACTCAGATTAGGGTTTTGGAAGCTTTACATATGTAGGTCTAATGTGGCTTAATGGGCTCAAATGGTTTGGCTTGGTTCATGACAAAATAATGCAAAAAGTGGTGCAAAAGGTGAGGTGTATTAGAAGATCCAATTGTGGCAAAGCTTAAGTGAGTTGAACCAAAAGCAAATGACCAAATGAGGTAAAAACATGTATTGGTCGTTTTGGGGGTTTGGCTTGGTTTTCTTGTGCAGCATGAAAACAACACAACTTGGTGACTTTAAGGCATTGTAACTTGATGAATACATGACCAAATGACAAGGCAATGTAAACAGTAGAAAGAGGGTAGGGAGCTTAACATCTTTCATGTTGAACACATCTTGAAATGGTGAGTGGAAAGAGGTGAAAAATAGCCATAAAGTTCAGGTCTCATGGCTGCAAAATGGTTGGGCCAGTTTGGCCAAAATGCTGTCAAAAAATTCAGCCTATGATACCAACTTTAGATGAGTGTATCTTCCAAACCAATGATCCAAATAGGGTGGTTCCAAAAAGGTGTGAAAAAGGACATAACAAGGTACAACTGTCATGAAGAAAGTGTTTCCAAAAAATGCCTTGAAGTGCAAGAAATCTGGCCCATAAGTCTTGACAAATTTTGCAAATTTTGGACTTAGAAAATTTTCAAAGTGTCCTAAAATAAAGTTCTACTTTGACCAAGCATAACTTTCTCAATTTTAATCCAAATGAAACAAACTTTATATCTCTAGAAAGCTTGGAACAAGTGGAACAACTTTCATGTTGAAGAAATTTTCAAATGGAGCTTGCATCTTGATGGAATATAGGCTTAAAGTGGGTGCAAAAAACCATAAAACTTGCCTTAAATGGAAAGTCAACTATTTCCAAATTTGGTAACTTCTCCAACTCCTGATTAAATGATGAATCCATGATCCAACCTTGATCAAATTTCACATATAGGCTCCCTTAGGCATGAATTTTGATATTCCACTTTCAAAATGTCGGGAGTTGACTTTTTCTAGCCCCACAATTGACTTTTCCCAATCTGTCTGATTTCCAATTCCATTGATCAATTGAAGCACCTCTGGCTCAAATAAAGAGCTGATTTTTTGAATGTAGATTCTCGTGGGCATGTGGAGGTACATGGAAATGAGTTTTACTCAAGGAATCAGAAATAAACCGATTTTATACCAAACCCTAGTTTTAGGGTAAAATGATCAAGAGCTGATTGCATTGATTGCCAATGGATCTTTGAGAGATGATTGTGAATCTTCCTAGGCCAAGATGCCTCTCTAATCATGAAATGAATGAGCCCCCTTTACTTCCAACCAAACATTGCCTGTTGCAGGTAGCCATGAAACCCTGATTTTTTTTATTAAATCCATATACACACTCTGAGAGCTCTGAATCTTCCACTGATGAACTGAGGACCATGACAGGACATATGGAAATTCTTGAGACCTTTAAGACTTGTATATTTGGAGAATGAAATTCAATTCTCAGTCTTTCTCTGTGTAGGCTCCTTTTGTTAAGGAGTGATCAATAAAACCCTGATTTCCCAAGTCACTGATGCAATATGCAATGAGTATGACCTAGTATGATGCTAATGCAATGTGAAACACAATCCCTTGCTTCCAAGAAAAATGAAGGGTAAATTTTGGGGTATTACACCCTTCGACAGACACAGAAAGAAAAACCAAGTATAGGGCTCTATCTTATATATTGATAGGGAATGAATTACTCAAGAAAACCCCTGAAGGGATCCTGTTGAAATGCTTAGGAGAAAGCGAAGCTTACTTGGCATTATCCAGTGTACATATTGGAGCTTGTGGAGCACATCAGACAAGCCATAAGATGAAATGGTTGCTTTTCAGATATGGAATGTATTGGCCCACCATGTTAAAAGATTGTATAGAGTTTGCTAAGGGTTGCCAGGAATGTCAAGTACACGCAGGAATTCAACATGCTCCTGCAAGCGAGCTTCATACGATTACTAAGCCTTGGCCCTTCAGAGGTTGGGCAATAGATCTAATTGGTGAGATTATACCCCATTCATCCAAAGGTCAAAGATACATACTTGTAGGAATTTACTATTTCACTAAATGGGTCGAAGTAGTACCTCTAGTAAATGTGGACCAAGAGACTGTTATCAAATTCATTCAAAGGCAAATTTTCTACAGATTTGGAATCCCAGAAAGTATAACAACATATCAAGGACCAGTCTTTACTGGTCGAAAGATGCAAGAATTTGCGAAGGAAACAGGGTTCAAATTATTAACATCCACACCCTATTATGCTCAAGTCAATGGGCAATTTGAAGCAGTCAACAAAGTGATAATTGGGCTAATCAAAAATCATGTAGGGAAAAAGCCAAAAAATTGGCACAAAACTTTAGACCAAGCACTCTGGGCTTGTCGAACCTCCCCTAAAGAATCCACCAACACTACACCTTTCCAGCTTACATTTGGACATGATGCAGTACTACCTGTCGAAGTCTACTTACAATCAGTGCGAATCCAAAGACAAGGAGAAATCCCATCTGATTTATACTGGGAAATATTGATAAATGAGTTGGTGGATTTGGACGAAGAAAGGTTACATGCGTTAAAAGTATAAGAAGACAGAAGGAGAGGGTAGCAAGGGCATACAATAAGAGGGTCAAAGGTAAAACTTTTACTACGAATGATTTAGTATGGAAAGTCATATTGCCTATGGATCGAAAGAATAAGGCATTAGGAAAACGGTCTCCACATTGGGAAGGACCTTTTCGAATTCTAAAAGCCTTTTCAAACAATGCATACGAAATAGAATAACTAGCAGAGGATCGAAGGATCCTAAAAGTAAATGGAAAATACTTAAAGAGGTATAAACCATTTATGCACGAAGTTAGAATCATAACAGCATAGTAAGTCAAGAACTATCATGACCAAAATGGAGAAGATATTTAAATGCAAAATATGTGCCAAATTGGTTTTCGTCTGAATCAAGTTATAAGTAAACAAGAATCGAACAAAGCAAATACAGGAGGAAATCAAAAAGGAATAGTGGCCCTCATTCGATCATATTTCTTCTTCGCCAAGCCAATCTTATACTGAACAGCCGCTTGAACTCCTCTGAGGCGTGCAATATCTTCGTTCATAGTCGTAGCTTTTTTGACGTGGTCCACGTTTTACTTCGCCAGATCATCAGCTTCAGTACTATCCAAGCCTCGGATAGCAGCCTGCTTCGCCTTAGCATCATAAATCTTTTGCTGCAGTTCTACAATATGAGATTCCCAGAGGCGTATCGAAGCAGTGTAAGTGTCGAACTCTGCTTGGGATGATTTTCTGGAAGCGGTTAATTCCTCAGAAGCTTGTGAAGTTCGAAGGGCATGATCAAATTCAATGGCTTGAGCTTTTTCAGTCGATAGAAGCTTAGACTTGGCATCCACCTCCCTATGATATTCAACACACACTTGATTAATAAGGTTTTGAATATCAATAAGGGCTTTACCTACATCAGTGGGATAAGCAGTGATGTTAATTTTGCTTATCAGCTTCTTTATGCTAAAGCTCGCCCCCACATCATTCTTTAACTCATCAAAGAGATTTACGTCAAAAACTGCATTCTTCACCTGCTGAAGGAGTTCGTCATGTGATGCTTCGTTTGCACTAGCACCAGATTGGGTCGAAGCTCTAGAAACACTCTACTCTGAAGAAGATTCTCTTTGAGCGATCATTAACCTCACATACTTGAGGGGATCATTTTGTTTTAAAGATCTTTTCTCTTCCTTAGTAAGTGGTGTGGGTGAAGTTTGGGTAATGGATGGTCGAACTTTAATGGGATTTGAGACCGTATCGACGTTGGCATTGCTAGTCCCGGTTTGATTCCCCTTAGCATCAACTTCTCCCATATTTGTGTCTTCATCTTCTCGAAAATATCCCTCAATTTCGTCTGAATCCTGATCGTCCTCATCAGCATCATTTGAAGGGAACGCAACCCTGGTGGGAGAATCACTAGGAGTACTCTCAGAGTTTTCTTTCCCTGCTGAGTCCTTCTCGTCAACATGCTTCGAACCCCCTTTACCATCTTCACCAGGGGAAGAGGTTTCTTTTTCGTTCTGAACGTTATCTTCTCCAAGAATGTGAGCCCCAGTCGAAGAGCCTTTGTTTCGAATAGCACCGCTGACTGTTGGAGGAGGAGATGGATTCATGCCGCTCGAAGGATCGCTTTGATTGGCAGTAGAAATGAGAGGAGTGGTGATTTTGTCCTGAAACTGAAATGTTAGATTGGAAATGTGAAATTTGTCGAACGAAAGAATACTCAAGGTCAAAGCATACCTGTTGAACCTCTAGATCAGAGGCATTGCTCCCAATACGCTCCAGCTCTGCAGCACTAGAGGGTTGGGATGGAGTTTTCTTTGGAAGAGGAGGGAGAGTGTTGGTTTCGACACCCTGTTGTTGATTTGGTTGGAAAGGGGCAACTGTGGCCTTATTCTTCTTCTGTTTCTTCTTAAGTGGAGTATGAGGAGTATCCTCTTCATCATCTTCGATAAGAATGACATCAGCAGGAGGAGTTTTTCTTTTCTTGGGTGTCAAGGGAGGCTTGCCACTACCCTGAAGAAAGAAAATCATAAAGAGTTAACAAGAAATTCGAAAGAGATAGAAAAGTTATTTGATGTAATACCTTCGAACCCTTCTTCGTTTTTTCTGGAGCGGCACCAGAAGGAACTCCCTGGCTCGAAGAAGTAGTTGGCTTGGAAGCAGTAGTCGAACTAGCCTTCGTCACATGTTTTTCTTTCTTCACCACCTTCCTTTCGACAGCTAAAGAAGGATGTGAGTTAGTCAAAACATACAAATGGTTAAAAGACTGGTAAGAAACGAAAAGAAGTTTTAAAACCAAGAAATCCAAACATTCCACACCTTCACATGTCGGAGAAGTAATTCTCACTGCAGATAAATCGAAGTGAAGGAAGCCTTTGAAACTGTCTAAGGTATGTTTGGTAGCAACTACTCTTTTTGCAGGCTTTTGTTGGTCATTTTTTAGTATGTTAAAAATGTTCCCACACGTGAACCAGTAAGGGTAAGGGGGGAAAAATGACAAAGCAAAATCTGCACTGGGTAACTTTGGGAATTTGGGTGGTTCGCACTCAAAAGCCAAGTCATATTTCAATTCAGGTTTTACAGTTTTGAGAGATTTTCGTTTGGCAATCTGCTTTTCAAATTTTTCTTTTAAAATTGGGGTTGCATAACAAACAGTGTCAACGATGTTCGTTGGGTTATAGACAGTTTCAAAGTACTTTTGAAATGCTTGGATTTCTGCAGAATGAGTAAGCTTACCCTTGGGGACATTTTCCTGCAAAGATGAAAAAGCCTTCGTTAGACGTTCTTTGATTTCAGCTGTTGAAAACATGTTCTTGGAATAGAAATCTATCCACAAGGTGGCGAAACCATTGGTGGAATAGAACGATGGTTAGAAGGCTATTAATTGGAATTCGGCAAAATTTGCATGGAATTCTTTGTGGATGGTGAAATTCTAGTTAACAGACTTTCGATGTCACACGGGTTGTTATGACATCCAATTCTGCACAGACAAGAATTATGCAGAACTTAAAAGTAAGTGCAGTAAATAACACAAGTAATTGTTTACCCAGTTCAGTCCAACATGACCTACGTCTGGGGGCTACCAAGCCAGGGAGGAAATCCACTATTAGTAGTATTAATTCAGACCTTAAACCAACTGTTTAACCCTATCACTTAATACCCACCCAATGCAATTTCAATCTTACACTAAGATCAGAGTTCCTACTCACTCCCCCTCAATCACCTCAGTGATTACTACCTTTAATCAATATTAAAGACAATTATGAAGTCACACTTCAAACAACTCTTGATTGTGCTTAACAGCTTTAACCAAGATACACAGCACTCACGCTTAAAAGCTTAGAGTGACACAACACTTACAACTCAATGAACACCCTATACCAATGCAATCATCTATGTGATAATAGCTTGGCTTACAAGATACGTCTAATACAAGACTCACAAAAATACAGAAGTGAAGTATGATGGACACACTAAATCTTCACGCCTCAAATCCCCAGTTCTGAATGAAGGATTGCCATCCTTTTATATTGCAGCACTTGGGCCTTGTACTTGTATTTTCCTGAAATTAAGGTCACGCGAGTTCCCCTAAATTCCACATCTAGGTTACTAACAAATAGGCTATTTGTTAGGTTCATTAATTGTAGCTTGGTTGTTGGTTTCCTGGATTTTCTCTCAGTTGTTGAATCCCTGAAGAATAGCCTGAGAAAAATGCTGAAACAGAAAAACTAAACAACCTACAATATAGCATATGCTGTCAGGAATGAATGTCACAACATTCAGTTTGACTTCCAAATCATTAACCATATGCTAAGTCTGTTTTTTCCTGAAAACAGACTGTACAATTTGTTGTACTGTACAGAACCAATTTGTCCATGCTTAAGTATCAACATACATTAATAAATGTCAAAACATCCAATTTGACATTCACACATAGAGACTTACATCAGGTCTGTTATCCTCTTGATAAGCAGACTGATAATAACTACTGAGTTATAGTAGAACACCACCTGTTCTATTCCTCAGTATCTACTGACAGGGATGAATGTCATAAAATCCAGTTTGACATTCAATGAATCCTGTATTAGCTAATCCTGCAGTATACTACTCAGAATGTCATGACATCAGCCAAGACATCAGAGTACAGCTATATATTCTAACATACAATGCAGTCAAACAAACATCTCCACAGCATGTCATGACATCAGTCAAGACATTAGAATCCAGTTGGTGTTTTACCATACAATGCAGCCAATTAAACATCTACAAACTCCCCATTTGGAATTTTTTTGGCTAAAACACTTTGGTCTCACAACAGAGTCCATAGCAGCGGAAATCTCACATCTAGCAGGAAATTAACCTAGCTAATACACTCAGAGTGGTAGCACACTCACACACATGGAAGTTACATAAAAACTTCACAAAACAGCACACATACAGAAGTTAAATAAAAACTTCTAATTGCAGCACACACAGAAGTTAAATAAAAACTTCTAATTGCAGCACACACATACATACTCACACTCATAGAAGTGGAACATCAGCTGCAGCACAACCCTGTCCTGAATATCTGTTTAGCAATAAGCAAAACAATCTGTTGTCCTGGGGTATCACCTGATACCTGTTACTCCCCCTTTTGTCAAAAATGTTGCCAAAGCAACACTTTAAATTACAGATACACCTAAACAGAATTACACATAAATGACAGAATTACAGACTTGGTTTTACTTCACAGTTTCAACCAAGTCAACACCCACTTGATCTTGCTTCACAGCTTTGATCAAGTAGTCACACACTCTTGCTTTACAGTAGGTACCACCATATCAGATGCCATGACTTTGTGTCTGACATCCAGAACCACTCCTGCATGAACATTGTCCTTGAACTCCTGCAGGTGCATAGGCTGCCTCAAGTTAGGATAACTCCTTAACCTCTTGTGGCCACACTTGTTGCAAGTGACATAGCTATGATCTGTTGACCAATCAGAGCTCACTTCCAATTGTTTAATAGGCAAATATATTAAACAATACATCCCAAACATCATTGGTTGCTATAAGTTCTCAGAGAGACATATTCCCAGTTTGCCCCTTAAGTTTTCAAACTGAGTAGCATCCAGAGCCTTTGTAAATATGTCAGCCAGTTGGAGTTCAGTGGCTACATGTTCCAAGGTAATCACTTTGTCTTCCACCAGATCTCTGATGAAGTGATGTCTAATGTCAATATGTTTGGTCCTGCTGTGTTGGATGGGATTCTTGGAAATATTGATGGCACTGAGATTATCACAGAACAATGTCATGACATTTTGAGAGACATTGTAGTCAGTGAGCATCTGTTTCATCCAAACCAGTTGGGAACAACTGCTTCCAGCTGCTATGTATTCAGCCTTTGCAGTGGACAGAGATACACAATTCTGCTTCTTACTGAACCATGATATGAGATTGTTTCCCAAGAAGAAACATCCTCCTGATGTGCTTTTTCTGTCATCAGCACTCCCAACCCAGTCAGCATCACAGTACCCAGATAGGACAGGCTCAGAACCATGTGAGTACAACATCCCATAATCACAAGTCCCATTGATGTACTTGAGAATCCTCTTGACTTGATTCAAGTGGCTCACTTTGGGCTCTGCTTGGTATCTAGCACACACTCCAACTGCATAGGAAATATCAGGTCTACTTGCAGTTAGGTATAGAAGACTACCTATCATGCTTCTATACAAACATTGATCAACACTGGGCCCTCCATCATCTTTGGTTAACTTTAGATGAGTAGGTGCAGGAATTCTCTTGTGCCTAGCTTTATCCATACCAAACTTCTTAACTATGTTTTTGGCATACTTGCTTTGGGAGAGAAACATAGAATCCTCCATTTGGTTGACTTGCATTCCAAGAAAATAAGTCAGTTCCCCAACCAGACTCATTTCAAACTCAGATTGCATTTGGTGAACAAAATGTTTTACCATTTGCTCTGACATTCCACCAAAAACTATATCATCCACATAGATTTGAGCAATCATGATTTTGCCTTCTTCATCCTTCACAAACAAGGTCTTATCTATCCCACCTTTTTTGTATCCATTTAAGGTCAGAAATTCAGTCAACCTTTCATACCAAGCTCTAGGTGCTTGCTTCAACCCATACAAGGCTTTCCTCAACTTGTACACATGTTTAGGTTGGTTAGGATCACAGAACCCTTTCGGTTGTTCCACATAGACTTCTTCATTTAAGTAGCCGTTTAAGAATGCACTCTTCACATCCATTTGGAACAATTTGAACTTCAGAATGCATGCTACACCTAACAACAATCTGATTGACTCAAGCCTAGCAACGGGTGCAAACGTCTCATCAAAATCAACCCCTTCAACTTGAGTATATCCTTGAGCTACTAGTATTGCTTTATTCCTAGTAATTACTCCTTTCTCATCAGACTTGTTTTTGTAGATCCACTTGGTACCAATGATGTTAGTCCCTTCAGGTCGTAGAACTAGCTCCCATACTTCATTCCGTTTAAACTACTCCAGTTCATCTTGCATGGCATTGATCCAATATCCATCAGTCAGGGCTTCTTTCACATTTTTTGGTTCAACCTTGGATACAAAACAGGAATTTGAACTAATTTCCCTTGATCGGGTAGTCACACCACTGTTGGGATCTCCTATGATAAGATCCTTAGGGTGGTCTTTCTGAATTCTGATAGATGGCATTTTGGTGGGTGCATCTACCTCATATTCAGTAGGAGTCTCCTGTACTTCTTCAGACTTGACAGGTATGTTTATTGTAGTATCAAGGAATGTTCCAACATCCTCTATGACATCGATTCCTTCCTCTTTATCATCCACAATAACATTTATGGATTCCATCGGGACATTGGTCCTGTAGTTGAACACTCTGTACGCTCTGCTGTTAGTTGAGTATCCTAGGAATATACCCTCATCACTTTTGGGATCCATTTTCCTTCTCTGTTCACGATCTGTGAGAATGTAGCATTTACTTCCAAAGATATGAAAGTACTTCACAGTGGGTTTTCCGCCTTTCCATATTTCATACAGAGTGGAAGAGGTTCCTTTTCTCAAGGTGACTCTATTGTGAACATAGCAAGCGGTATTCATAGCTTCAGCCCAAAAGTGCATAGGGAGCTTCTTTGCATGAATCATAGCTCTGGCAGATTCTTGAATAGTTCTATTTTTCCTTTCAACTATCCCATTCTGCTGAGGAGTTATAGGAGAGGAGAACTCATGACTTATTCCTTCAGACGAGCAAAACTCATCAAACTTGGAATTTTTGAACTCCGTACCATGATCACTCCTAATTCGGACAACACAACTGTCCTTTTCCCTTTGAAGTCTGATGCACAGGTCTTTGAAGGCATCAAATGTATCTGACTTCTCTCTGATGAAGCTTATCCACGTGTATCTGGAATGATCATCAACCACCACATATGCATATCTCTTTCCACCCAGACTTTCAACCTGCATAGGTCCCATTAAATCCATGTGCAACAGTTCCAGAACTCTGGAAGTTGTAGGATGTCCCAACTTCGGATGTGACATCTTGGTTTGCTTGCCCACCTGGCATTCTCCACAGACTCTTCCTTCATCAATAAGCAGCTTTGGGATTCCTCTGACTGCTTCCTTGGATATGATCTTTTTCATTCCCCTTAAGTGTAGATGACCAAGGCGTCTATGCCACAACTTCACCTCCTGTTCTTCCTTGGCAGAGGAGCACATTGTGGAAAAGTTTGAGAGCTTAGGTTCCCACAGATAACAGTTATCTTTGGATCTGGATCCTCTCATAACTTCTTGATCATCTCCATTTGTCACAACACATAGCTCCTTAGTGAAGTGAACATAGTATCCTTGATCACACAGCTGGCTTATGCTGATGAGGTTGGCCGTCAGTCCTTTTACTAACAATACATTATTCAGTTCTGGGACTCTAGAGCAGTCCAGCTTACCCACACCTTTTATTTTTCCTTTAGCACCATCACCAAAGGTCACATAACTGGTAGTGTGAGGTTGTATATCCACCAATATATTCTCCATACCAGTCATATGTCTTGAGCAGCCACTGTCAAAGTACCAGTCTTCTCTGGTAGATGCCCTTAAAGTTGTGTGAGCTAACCTAGCATACCATTGTCGCTTCTTGATGGGGACATAGTGCCTATATGTCTTATGCTTAGGTCTGACATGAGAGGCTTGGTTAGGGTAACCATGAAGCCTGTAGCAGAAGGCTTTTATATGGCTAAGCCTACCACAGTGGTGACATCTCCATTTCTGGAATTTCCTCTTCTGATGATTATTCATCCTGGTTCCCTGATGTTGAGACATTGGGTGTGACCTCCACTTGAATTTCTGAACTTTAGCCTTTGGGCGTTGGAGTTCAGCTGAGGATTTTTTCACAAAGCCTAAACCAGATATGGTTCCAGACTTCTGTCCCACCTTTAGGATCTCTTCCAAGGTGTCAGTTCCTTTATTCAACATTCTGATGGACTTAGTCATGTGATCTAGCTTGGAGGTCAGCAAGGTTATCTCACCATTTAGACCCTCTATGACTGTCATATGCTTCTGTCTCTCATCTTCCAGCTCCTTGATGAGCTTCTTCTGCTTTTCTCCATGTACATACACTTCTGCACTGGTGACACATAGCTTCTTATAAGTTGCAGCAAGTTCATCAAAGGTCAGTTCATCTGCACTTGAGTCATCATCAGTGGCACAAACACTCGTTAGTGCAGTGACATGTTTAGCATATTCTCCTTCAGATTCACTTTCAGAATCCCCCTCAGACCATGTGACAGCTAGCCCCTTCTTTTGCTTCTTGAGGTAAGTAGGGCATTCAACTCTAATGTGTCCATAGCCTTCACATCCATGACATTGGATTCCCTTGCCTTGGTTGAACTTTTCTTCAGAAGTTGATCTTTTCTTGATGTCAGACGAGATGTTCTTGACATTTGGTCTACCTCTTTGATCAATCTTCTTCACGAACTTGTTGAACTGTCTCCCAAGCATGGCCATGGCTTCTGATATGCTTTCATCACCTCCAGTATATCCTGCTTCTGACTCCTCTTCAGTATTTGATACAAAAGCTACGCTTTTCTTCTTCTTTTCAACATTCTCACACATGCCCATTTCAAAGGTTTGGAGAGAACCAATGAGCTCATCCACCTTCATGATGCAGGTATCTTGAGCCTCTTCTATTGCAGTGACCTTCATGGCAAATCTCTTAGGTAATGACCTGAGAATCTTTCTTACAAGTTTCTCTTCAGCCATTTTCTCACCTAAGCCACTAGAGGTGTTTGCAATCTCAAGAATATTCATGTGAAAGTCATGAATAGTCTCATCCTCTTTCATCCTCAGATTTTCAAACTTGGTGGTCAGCATCTGAAGTTTGGACATCTTCACCTTGGAGGTACCTTCATGAGTTATCTTGAGGGTATCCCAAACTTCCTTAGCCAACTCACAGTGGTGCACCAGTCTGAAGATGTTCTTACTGATTCCATTGAACAATGCATTCAAGGCCTTAGAATTTCCAAGGGCTAATGCCTCTTGCTCCTTGTCCCACTCTTCTTCAGGAATCTGCACACTGACTCCATCTTCACCTGTCTTCGTTGGATGTTCCCATCCTTTGTTGATAGCTTTCCAGACTTTGCTATCTAGAGATCTTAAGAAGGCTATCATACGAGGCTTCCAGTCATCATAGTTAGAGCCATCCAACATGGGTGGTCTATTTGAGTGTCATATATCCTTGTCCATGGTACTAGAAAGTAACTTCCCTAGATCTCACCCAGAAATTAACAGGCAGGGTGCCTGCTCTGATGCCAATTGAAATTCTAGTTAACAGACTTTTGATGTCACACGGGTTGTTATGACATCCAATTCTGCACAGACAAGAATTATGCAGAACTTAAAAGTAAGTGCAGTAAATAACACAAGTAATTGTTTACCCAGTTCAGTCCAACATGACCTACGTCTGGGGGCTACCAAGCCAGGGAGGAAATCCACTATTAGTAGTATTAATTCAGACCTTAAACTAACTGTTTAACCCTATCACTTAATACCTACCCAATGCAATTTCAATCTTACACTAAGATCAGAGTTCCTACTCACTCCCCCACAATCACCTCAGTGATTACTACCTTTAATCAATATTAAAGACAATTATGAAGTCACACTTCAAACAACTCTTGATTGTGCTTAACAACTTTAATCAAGATACACAGCACTCACGCTTAAAAGCTTAGAGTGACACAACACTTACAACTCAATGAACACCCTATACCAATGCAATCATCTATGTGATAATAGCTTGGCTTACAAGATACGTCTAATACAAGACTCACAAAAATACAGAAGTGAAGTATGATGGACACACTAAATCTTCACGCCTCAAATCCCCAGTTCTGAATGAAGGATTGCCATCCTTTTATATTGCAGCACTTGGGCCTTGTACTTGTATTTTCCTGAAATTAAGGTCACGCGAGTTCCCCTAAATTCCACATCTAGGTTACTAACAAATAGGCTATTTGTTAGGTTCATTAATTGTAGCTTGGTTGTTGGTTTCCTGGATTTTCTCTCAGTTGTTGAATCCCTGAAGAATAGCTTGAGAAAAATGCTAAAACAGAAAAACTAAACAACCTACAATATAGCATATGCTGTCAGGAATGAATGTCACAACATTCAGTTTGACTTCCAAATCATTAACCATATGCTAAGTCTGTTTTTTCCTGAAAACAGACTGTACAATTTGTTGTACTGTACAGAACCAATTTGTCCATGCTTCAGTATCAGCGTACATTAATAAATGTCAAAACATCCAATTTGACATTCACACATAGAGACTTACATCGGGTCTGTTATCCTCTTGATAAGCAGGCTGATAATAACTACTGAGTTATATTAGAACACCACCTGTTCTATTCCTCAGTATCTGCTGACAGGGATGAATGTCATAACATCCAGTTTGACATTCAATGAATCCTGTATTAGCTAATCCTGCAGTATACTACTCAGAATGTCATGACATCAGCGAAGACATCAGAGTACATCTAGATATTCTAACATACAATGCAGTCAAACAAACATCTCCACAGTATGTCATGACATCAGTCAAGACATTAGAATCCAGCTGGTGTTTTACCATACAATGCAGCCAATTAAACATCTACAGATGGCAATGTCTCTAGCGCTCCATTCGGTTCCTGCGCAGCAGATCTCGCGCTTTTGTTTGAATAAAGAGAAAGGGATAAGTTGACACAACCCAAATTGTCGAGAGACAAAATTAGGCTGGTAAGCTAACAGACATACGTGACTCTTCACTGGCAGAATCCTAGAAACAAGTAGCCTTGGAAGGAGAAAGGCACGCCATATCTCTTCGATCTCCGTGTTGGCATTTTTCACAGCGTCTTCGAGCGAGGCAGTAAACCAGGAAGGACCATGCGTTCGATTGGAAAAAGGAGCCATCGAAGGAAGGAAATGATGACGTTTCGAGAACATCAAAGTGTACTTGGTGAGGGAAGTCTGTAAATTATCAACGTCATCAGCTGGAGTCAGTCGAAGGAGTCTGGTGCCCTCAATACTTCGATTCATTATCTTTGGGGCATCTTCTTCGACGTTCCCTCGTGTTGGCAAAAAGTATTCGAAAGTGGCATTAAGCCACGATTGAAGAAGCCAATAAGGCCCAAATAGTAATAGATTGGTGCCAGCTTCGTATTCCTTTAGCTTAGCACTAGCTGATCCTAGACTTTCGTACAAACTAGCCAACAAGAGTTCACTCAAACACACTCTTCGACCAACATGCAGTTGGTTAGCGAGCGTTAGAAATCTCTTAGCAAGTTGTAGAGATTTGTAGCAAAAGAAGAATTTGGACAACCATAGACCTAAGAATGCTATGTATTTTATATCAGAAACTTCTTCACCATCAACATGATATAGATTAATGTAAGTACTGAATGAAGCATTCTTAACATTGAAATCAATCAAGTTTTCACAGTCTTGGTAGGGGTCGAAGGTTTCTCCTGTCGGAGGAAGTCCAGCAAGGGCAGCTACGTCAAAAAGTGTGGGAGTCATCATTCCACAAGGAAGATGAAAGGTCTTATAGGTATTATCCCAGAAATATAGGCTGGAGAGTAATAAAGGCTGACAATAACTAAATCCAAGCTTCGACATCTGGATTAGGTAAAAAATGCCCAATTCTTTCCAAAGTGAGACTTTCTTCTTCTCAAATTTTGTTAACCAAGTAAGATAGGATTTTTCTAGGGTTGGACAAGACCTAAAAGGTCTGAAACTATCAGTAATAAAGTCCAGTTGAAAAGCTTCTCTCTGGTTTAGATCCTCATTGTATTTAGAGGAAAGGGTTTTGTTGGCTGTGGGTTTAGTAGTATGGTGACAAGGAAAAAATTGAGCACACTTCTCTAAATGTTCGTCAGATACTAATGGACCTAGAAACCCTAAAACATTTTCAGAAAGGAGAGAAGGAACCATTACCTGAGAAACGAAGATTGCTTTCTGTTCTTTCAAGAGTTTTGGAGCAGTGATGTATTCTCGGTCCCCAACAGTGATGGTTGTACTGGTTGGCATGTTCTGGGAAATGGAACTCTTTGAAGATCCAACACCTTTGATGTTCTTTGACTGTTTTTGTTGCTTGTCAGAAGACATTGTGGTAGGCTTTGGAGATTTTGAAGGATTAGGGTTTAAGGAAGAAGAAGCGTTTTCCAGAAAGGTTGAAGAAGATGAACTTAGAGAAAAAACTGGAGATTTTCGTGAAAGGAGAGAGAAAAATGACAAGTGTGCTTTTATAAATGTTGAACTTGTGAGGATGACTAGTTACGCTTTACTAGGATAGTGGGCCACGTGGAAGTTTTTTCTGAAAAAAGTGGATAGGGAATACTATTCATTTTCTTGGAAGTTGAAGCTCATGATGTCATATAACTGCGCAGACGTTCTGATGAGACGTTTTGAAAAAGTTAATCATGATTAACTGACAAACGTGGACTTTTAAGACTATGAGAGGTCTCTGGTCAAAATCTGGTAAATGCAAAAAATGTCCATTTCTACAGTAATTCGAAATAGACATTTTTTGGGGGTAATTTGTTAGCTGGGGATTTCGACATATAGTTAAAAGGTCTTTGGAAATATTAAGTTTTGGGAGTAAGCAAGAAATGGCTGTAGCGAAGCTGTTTTAATTCTCTTCATGGGTAAGCAATTATGTGTTGTCGAAGCCTGGAACTTAGAAGATTTTTGGGTTATCATAAAGTTTTCTTCGACATAGGTGTTTACAGAGTCGAGACTTCAAACAGAAATATTTGAAATTTAAATAGAGCCATTTCGCCAGATCAACACGTGGAAACATCTAAGATATGTAACGCTTGGGAACATCGAACGTGGCAGTCATACATGTAAAGGCTGTTAGGGTCGAATTACTATAAATAGGCATCTTAGTTTTAGATTTAAGGGGTGTTCAAACAAATATACAGAAATTCACAAAATACACTCGAAGTACCGGAGCGAGACAAAAGAGATTTACGCTGAAAATGTATGTATGAAGAACACCATAAGTTTCGTTCATGTTATATTTTTCATACCAATTGTTTAAATCAAAGTATTTTTACTGCCTTTATCTGTCGAATTGCCCTTACTTTTCAGTAGTTTATCATTACTTTTCATTTCTGCATTTACATTCCGCCAGCATCTTCATTTCCAGTACTTTCTTAAAACATAGAGCATTTATTCTGAGTCATTTATCTTTGCCTTTCCTAAGCCTTCTCAGTATCTTTAAACCTTTTAATACCAAGTTATCATTATTTACTTTGTTCATAAAGTCATAAGTTTCACTTAGAATTGTTGTCTAAACACTTTTGTCATTCACAAATTAGAAACAAACGTAACTATGAGTCAAATCACAGTAATAACAATTCTTAAGACACATGTCCTAGGATCAATCTAGTCGATCCTGCGAGTTACCAAAAATATACAAATTTGGAAGACTAGCGGTTGTTTATCAGAAATCACCGGTAAACACGTGTGTGGTAGTTTTGATGCTCTCCTATTTCATGACCTTCATGCAACACTCACTGAATACTTGCCCGGACATTAACACTGCACTCCATCTTTCACCTCTGGTTGCGAATATAGAAGCCAACCTAAAATAGGTTGATCTTACCAAGGCGGTTATCGGTAGATTTCGAATTCCTTTGAAAACCCCGTTCATGCATTCCATAATGTTTGATGTCATGTGGCCCCATCGACAACCACCGTCAAATGCCCTTGTCCACTGCTCTACTGGTATGTTATTTATACATCTCCCTCCGTCTTCATTAGACAGTCTAATATCATCACGATAATATTGAAATGACGGTTGAGTTAAAGCATACCCAACATTCACCACCTTCTTGCGAAGATTCTTATCTTTTATAACACGCATGAAGTTTCGTGCAATGTGTCTGATACAATAGACATGTGTAGAAGGAGGATCATGCCATCTGTTGTCATGGTTGTTGTAGGCACTCTCAATGGCAGCATGTCTATCAGAAATCAAACAGAGATTGACTTGTGGAGCCACATGCGTTCTGAGATGTCGAAGAAAGAAACCCCATCCACCAGCCGTTTCACCTTCAACAAGAGCAAAGGAAATGGGAAAGACATTGTTGTTACCGTCTTGTGCAACCGCCATGAGCAAAGTACCCTTGTATTTTCCGTATAACCAAGTGCCATCAATTTGAATAATAGGTTTGCAGAATGCGAAACCTTTGATGCACGGGTCAAATGCCCAAAAGAGACGGTGAAATATTCTATTACCTGTAGCACAGATTCCGTCTGGAATCATTGCTGGCACTGTCTCCATAATTGCCAGTTCCTGGGACATATGTTTTTAGTGCCCATAAAAACCGTGGCAATTCCTTGAATGAATCCTCCCAGTTGTCAAAAACCTGTTCAACAGCCTTTGTCCTCGCAATCCAGGCTTTCTTGTAAGGTGGAGTATAATTATATGTTGTTCTGATATGGGATATAATTATACTCACCTTCACTGATGGGTCTTTATTTACCAATGCCAGAATATCTTGACATATCAAAGTTGCGCTTAGTTTACGGTGATCTTGTTCAACGTTAGTTGCAATGCAACTGTGCGGTGGGTCTATTGAAGCGATCTCCCAAGAGTCGTTTTTCTTCTTGTAAGACGCAGCCAAACGAAACTTACAAAGCATGTTACGACATTCGATAACATACCTTCTAGAATCAGTGCGTTTCACTGTAAAGTCAGCAGAGTTGTTCATGTGGAACTTTTTGATTGCCAGAACACATTCTTCTTTGGTACGAAACATGACTCCCACCTTTAATTCGCCTTCTGATCTCGGATACAGATTATAGAAAACACTGTTGGATGTTTCATCGTCGTGAAGATCCATATTTGTCATATGTTGAGGCGGATTGTAGACATGACTAGGAGGTATTGGTGGTGGTTGATCTTCATCTTCATCGTCGTTGTTCAGCATGTGATCAACCTGTATCTCGGTCTCCTCTTCTTCTTCATCAACAACGCCGACTTCTGCTTCTGCTTCTGGGTTGAGTTCATCTGACCATTGTGCATCATCTTCACCAGCTTCATCCTGATCGGTTAGTTTAGACTGTTGAGATGGTATACATGGTTGTAGAGTAATGTACAACTCGATACAGTTGCAGCCTGAATGTTCATGACTAACAAACAAGTATTCAACATCTTCATCGTCTCGTACCTTAAGGGGGAAATACTTGCATTGACCATTCTCAAAAAATATTAGATTTTGATATGTGATATTTGACACAATACCCGATCCTATAAAGGATTGTATTATTTTTTTCAAATGCAAAAAGGTTGCATTTCTCTTGATCGTGATTCTAATGGTATCAGTGTTTCGAAAACAAAAACCATGTAGCTCAGACTCGAAAGTTTCACCGTTGCAGTGAACGTTGACACTGTATAATGATGAAGATGACATTGTGGAGATGAAAACTATTTTCTTACTGCAGATGAATGTGAGTGAAGTGTCTTGGATGTTGATAGTAAGACATTTAAATAGATGGTATCAGTGTCTCACATGCTAGCTAGTTCTGAGATGATGTGTCGGATATGCAAGCTAGTATGAGATGACGTGTCGAACATGTAAGATAGTCAGAGATGATGTGTTAGTAATGCAAGATAGTCTGAGATGATGTGTCAACCATGCAAGATATCAAGAAGTGACTCTTCAGCATGCAGGAGACAAGACAACCACGTGTCAAACATGTAAGATAGTCAGAGATGATGTGTCAGTCATGCAAGCCATCAACAAGTGACTTGTTCAGCATGCAGGAGACAAGACAGCCACGTGTCAGACATGCAGACACAAACTCCAAATGGATTGGCGCCTCCACTTATTCCTTGTACATGGTCGCCAATTCATGTGGAGACACCATGCATTCAGACCTAGCCTTGCATGCATGTCCCTATGGAGGCGCCAATTTGAATGGTGACCCCTCTTAAGGCTTGTACATGGTCGCCAATTCATGTGGAGACACCATGCAAACACAAATTTTCATGCTCCCATCCATTTGCCTATAAATACATCCACTCCTTCAACACTTCTTCCACACCATCACTCTCACTACTTCCTCTACAATACTTCTTTTACAATTTCATCTTCAACAACATCTTCTAGTTTCATCTACACCAACTCCTCAATAAAATGTCTTTACTCACAATGGGTGAAGCACATAGAGGAACGGTTGCAAACATCGCAACATATGTAAGTTTTTTCTTTTGTTAACTTTTTATCTTTCATCTTCACCAACCCCATTTTATTTTGACATACCAACTTAGTCAAGTGTTTTATTCTTTCTATTATAGGATGTATCAAGGTTTCGAACTCGGGTCCACGAATATGTCCATATGGACCCGATGATTCAACCTTATGTTGAACTCGCGGGTTTTGGTCATATTAGCAAGATTATGTCTTGGTCTATAGATAACAAGTTCATTCTAGCCTTATGCGAAAGATGGAGGCCAGAGACACACACATTTTGGTTCCCAACCGGTGAGTGTATCGTGACGTTAGAAGACATCTACATGCTTTTAGGACTACCAATTGAAGGCAAGGCTGTTAATGGTAAGACCAACTATGCAAATTCAATTTGCATCGAGCTCTTAGACACTGATTTGTTAGATGATAATGCTAGAGGTCAAGGTATACTACTCTCACGCCTAAAGTCATATTATAATAGTTTATACTTAGATGAGCATTCTATCGAAGATGCTCGAATAATAAAAACTAGGTGTTGCATTATGTTGTTAATAGGATCCTTTTTATTTCCTGAAGGTAGTGGTTCTAGCATGCATATTATGTACTTACCTCTACTTAGACATGTAGATAGAATATGAAGTTACAGTTGGGGATATGCTTGTCTAGCCTATCTTTATAGCTCATTATGCAAAAACTCCCACAAAGACACATCTACATTTTCTGGATGTGCTGTTTTGCTACAAGCATGGGGTTGGTCAAGACTACCGTCTCTAGCACCGGTCAATAACAACCCTTTCACTTTTCCATATGCACAAAAGTAAGTTGTTTAAATTGCTATATCTTTACTTACTTCCTTAAAGTTTATTACCTCAAACTAATTTTCTTTAACTTTTTGGTGTAGATGGTCGGCACGTGGTATGAATTACAACAGATGTCCGAGACACTGTATTACTCAGTATCGCAACCTGTTGGATCACCTTCGACCGACAGACGTAAGCAAAATAACTTAATTATTTCGTTATATTTTGTTAACTTTTTCCACAATCATTATAATCCTATCTTCTTTAACATTTCAGTTCATTTGGCGTCCATACCTTAATTTGGATCATGACCATGTGGTCAACCTTGAAGACGCATCCGTATGGACAACATGCACACCGATAATACGGTTCACAACTGTGAAGATGCACAACACCGATCGTGTGAAGCTGCAGTTCGGTATGGTCCAGAATATCCCAGATCCCCCAGCTAGCCTAGGAGAATGGCATCTGCGTAAAGTGAATGACCAATGGAACTACAACCCATGGCAAAATTTCGCAAGATCGAAGTGTCGCAAGTGGAAGCACCGTCATGACCATGTCTTAACTGACGCAGTCATGCCAAATGAGGTAAAACCAAGTCGTACTTATATGGTTTGGTACATATCGGTTGGTTTTCAATTCATCGCCAAAGATATGTACCTATACGACCTACGCCAGGTAAGTTACACACAAGAAGGATCAACATCTAACCCCCAACAACATTCTCAGCCCGGTTACTCACAACCCCCTATCCGTCAAACTTTCGGTTCCACAAACACACAAACATACAACCAAAACATGCCATTCACCCAACCCCAATACCAAGAGCATACCCCATACCACCACCAATAAATTGACCATCAACCTGAGACCCAACATCGCTTCGCACCCACACCATCACCCTACCAAAGTCGCCTTAGCCAAAACACCAACCACCCCTCCTCCTACCGTAGCCAAGAAGCCCAAACATCACAAAACCATAACATCCCACAACCCTATCTCTACCAAACACCCCCAACAACCTTTCTAACCTTTCCTCGACGCATCATTCACACCCATGTCTCCCTTCAACCGTCCCGGTCGACCATCCATGAGTCAACCACATCCCAACTTCTCTAGCATGGGTCATGAGCTCAGCTACGGCGGTACATCATCATTGCATACTGAAGACTATGCTGAGTTGTCTGAATACCTCAATGGACCTTCTCTTGTAATTGGTAGTGACGCTCCTGGCCCCTCAGATGATCAAACACCGGTGCAGAATCGTCAACGTGGGTTAGGGCCAAGGGTTAGGGTAGCTAAAGGATGTGGGACTGGAGGTCGGTTAGGTGATCCCGGTCATCACCATTAGGTTTCTTTGTGTAAACTCCAAACTTTATTAATATCAAGTCGTATTATATCAAATTTATCTTTCACTTATACCATAAAACACAAAAAAATGCATTTTAGGAGGAATCTCCAATTGAAGATGACCCCACTTGTGATGTGTTTGTAAAATGAAGATAACCCCAAGAGAAAACATGTTCTTAAGAACCATATTAACAACTTTCATGTTCATCAAAAATCCATTTGAAACTTAGAAAGTCATCATTCATTTCAAAACATTATAGGTCATTTTGACTGAAACCCTAATTTTAGGTCAACTTCCCAAGGACCTAACTCCTTCATTTTTCATAATTTTTAGGTGGGATAAAATGCATTGGAAAGTTTGAGATGTCTACTTCAATTGTTATGTTGGACAAAATTCCATAATACTAACATAAACACATGTGATAATACAAAACATTATAGGTCACTTTGGACCAAAGCCATTGAAATGTGAAAAAGTCCAACTTCAAGTGCCCATAACTTTCTCATAAAAAGTCCAAATGATGCAAAATTTAAGTCCAAATTCATTGTATTGAAAATATCTACAACTTTTATGTTGGAGGTTTTGTCATTTGAGGCTTTTAGGATGCGTGTCCAATTGAATTGGCGACTCCTCTTAAAACCTACACATGGGCGCCAATTGGATTGGCTAGGGCACCTGCCCTAGCCAATCCAATTGGCGCCTCCATTCAAGTTTTAAGAGGAGTCTCCAATTCAATTGGAGACTCCTCCTAAAAGTGGGGTATTTTGGGATTTTTTTTAAACTTGGGGTATTTTGGGAATTTTCTTGAAAAAGTGGGTTATTTGGGTAAAAAAAACCCTTTTAGAAGTACCAACGAGATTACAAGCCATCACACAGTGGAAGGAAATAAAGCCTGCAAGTTACATGATTGCTTTGCCAAAACCATATATGAAAATGTGATTTTTTTTAAATAATCTATTCTTTCAATTAAAATTCTAAAATAATTATTTTTTCAAAAAATATTTATCAAAATAACTACTTTTTGAAAAATATCTAACCTAGGCGCCAGTTGCATTGGTGCATCCAATGACAATATTATTCATTGGCACCACATGCACTGTCGCGTCTATGGCCATGGCGTCACTAGGAGTGGCACATGCATATTGCACTCTATGTGTACGCCAATGCATGTGGCTACTGCTCCACCATTCCATCTATAAATACACAACACCACCCTTCCATAAATTTTCACACAACTTCTTACACTCTCCTTCCATTTTCCTTCAATCTCTTTCAATTTTCTTTAAAATATCTTCATATTCATATTTGTGTCTTTATATTCACAAGAGAAATGCCGATTTAATTATTTCAACAGTACAACCTCCGATGAAGGTCCAACTTTGGAATGTAGATCGTTCGAACATCTTAACAGGGCCTTGAACCGTTGGTTAGATGGAGAAATTGCAGATGGTGAAAGGATCATAAGAATTCAATGTCTTGATACAACGTTCAACCAAAATGGAGAAGTTCATTTATGGGTCAATATTAAAATTGATAGAGACATTCACAGGATAATGTATACTTCTCACAAAATTGTTTTGATGATTGTAATAGCATAGTTATGTTGTTTATGTGTTGTATTTGTTTGTGATGTTATTTTATTTGTTGTAGCTTCTTGTTTTGTTGTTTAATTATTGTATTTGTTCTGTTTATCATATGAATCGAATGTTGTTTTTAATATAAAGCAAAAGAGTTACAATTAAAATTATCTTGTTATGCTTGTTCTAACACTGGGACAGTTAGTACGATTATGATCAGGCTGACGACATGAACTACATAATCTAATTATTTTATTCCCTGTATCCATTTCGGTTCGAATACAGGTGCTGTTTGGGCGGCCATTTTTCTTTCTTCGCATTATTCCATTGTGCCATAGAATGTCTCATTGATATGCAACTCAGTAATCCTCTTTTGCTACCCCTGAAAAGCTAATTTTGTAAACATTGCAAAGGTTTATGACTTTGTAAACATCGGATAGTAAGTTGGAAGGATCCTGTCGAACCTTTGAATATGCCATTATAAATGGGAGCAGGGCATCCAAAAGGCTTGGAACTTTCCGCAATCACACCAACCTTTATCTAGTTCCACTCGATAGTGTCCCCTCAACATGCCTTCATTGTGATCCATTGACTCAACAACACTGTAACAACCTTTAATACGGTCAAACATCGTGACCATATGTGTGTTAGCTTTGGCAGCTTCCTCTTTAATGAATTTCATTGAAGCATCACTGAACAACTGCCCAGATTGTAACACTGAACTCCATTTGGAACGTCTGATCTCAAACAACGCCCCTAACCTAAAATAGGTTGCTTGCACTAAAATGGTTATAAGTAGGTTTCAGAGGCCTTTGAAGACAGAGTTCATTGATTCCATAAGATTTGTTGTCATGTGGCCCCATCGTTGACCGTTGTCGTATGCTGATCGCTCGACTGTGTGAGTCGAGAATGGGATACAAACTGCAAGTGCACAGTTCTATCGCGTAGTTTTAAAAGATATCGATCCCACAGGGACTTATGAATCGATATACCGTTATCTAAGGTCACTACGTAAAGCTAAGGTGAAAAATGTTTGATTGTTTGGGGAAAAAAACTAAAAGCTAAACTAAGATCTAGATTAAATATTAATAAAACGGATATCGGTATGTAGTTCGTCAAAACTAGGGAATCAAGTCTTTGTCGGTTTCTTGGTTTTAAAATAAATCGTTTCAGTTAACTTTATTGGTTAAAGGTTTTATCTCAAACTCTCGCTCTGTTGAATAAACCATGATTTTATATTAATGTAGCTGTCACTTATAATTAAGTCAAAAACCATATTTTGAAAGCAATAAAGTTGCAGAAACTCTTTTTAAGAAAACACTGACCGTTTTAAACACCCTTATCTCAAACTCTCGCTCTGTTGACTTAGGTTATACAATTAAATCCAAATGCTTAACTCTCGTCCTCACATTCAATCTTTAAAAATACTTTTTGGAAAAGGTCAGAATTTAATTAACTCTAAAACTTGCTCTCGCCCTGATCTAGAATTAATGCCTAACTTACACTGTCCAGTTAAAACCTCAAACTCTCGCTCTATTGATTTTAACTTCTTTATGTCCTTTACTTTTGTAAAAAATCTTGTTATTAAACCTGTAAGTTGAGACCGTAAAAAGATTGATTTCAATTTTAAGTTTAAATAGACCGACTCAGTCTTGATCCCTTATTCTGCTTACTTTACATACCGATATCTAGGCGAATTAGCCAGACATGCTAAATAAACAAGAATACATATCATGCATAAACAGACTCATTCCAGGCAGATAATATAGATAAATAATGAAACAAAATATTAAATAATGATTAAAGAACCTGAATGCGTAATACAATAGTCTTGAACACTCCACCACAAGCCGGTAGGATTTGTTCTTCGATTCTTCAATTAAACAATAAATTAAGCCAAGGAAATAAAACTAGAATCTAACGTAAGGTTAGATCTGATAAAAAGTTGCACAATAGTTTCCGGTGTAGAAACTATTATGCGAAAAATATCTAAATGCTAAAAAGGGAAAGGTAGATTGCAAGGGAAAAATAATGTAGAACTTGCAAAAGAAATAAAATAAACAATGTTAAGTGCTGGAAAAGAAAAATAAGCAAAAGGCGTAAAAAGAAAGAAAATTGGCAAAGCTTCGGCAATGTGAGCGTGGAAAAACCGAGGAACCCTTTTAGGTTTTTGAGATAGCTATATTGGTGCTGGTAACTGCTTTCCGTTTCCCAAGTTTTTCAACGTGGCTAAATGCACGGCGTGGATATAGGACACAAACTCCTCAACGTCTCTTCTTCAAGTCTTCTGAGGGCGTTACTTGCGCCAAAAAAGTAGTGGAACGGTGTGACGCTCGTCACACCATGTGTGACGTCCGTCACAAGGTTGTTTTGCGTGACGCTCGTCACACACCCTGTGACGTCCGTCACAGGCACAACATTGGTGACTTGTGCGCTTTGGGCTGGGCTTTGGCATTTGGTTCCTTTTCTCTCCTTTTTGCACCTCCTTTTCTTCCATTTTCACTTGTTCTTCAAAATAGACTACCTGAGACAAATAGGAAGAAAATACCACGTAATATCTCATAAAATGCAGTAAACCGAAATAAATAGTCATAGAATTTAATGGAATTAAGTCCTAAAATATGATATAATTTCGTGTTATCAAACTCCCCCATACTTAGATCTTTGCTTGTCCTCAAGCAAAATTCAGCATAGAAATCGTTTTCAAAAATTTAGCCAGGCGAAGTTTCAAAACACACATCAATTCGTAATAGGTTGCAAGTGGATTTTGTTTAGAAGCAGCTTGAGTTTAATCTTGGCATCAACAACTACCGTTACAACTTAGATAACCCTACCTTATGCAAATCAGTTCAAGTAATGCCATTATAGCTATCCTAGTTCCTTTACTTTTATTTCACCCGCTTTCATTCTAGCGAAATCACATTAAGCCCTTTATCTTTTTCGCGCACATAGTGGAGTAACCGGTTAGTGATTATGATCCGCTTTTAGCTAGAAGTTCTGGTACATAAGTCGGATAACTTCGTTATTCAGTCCATTGCGAATTGTGGGGGATCGAACCGTAGTCCACCCTACCGAGTTCAGTACCAGATACCTACTGAACCAACTCATAATGGATTTTTCATATTGTGTTTTTGCATGATCTACAGCCTTTAGATTAAATGATCTGGTAAGGATCACCTAATTTAATCAGTGCATTTCCTGATATATTCATATATTTTATGTTACTTTGGGGATCATTCACTTATATTCATCGGCTCTCCACGTAGTTTGCTATTAAGATGGTGCTGACTTCTCGTATAAACTACTCGGGGTTATTATAAAACTAAAAGTTCGAGGAATCGGTATAATAGGTACTTATCCTGATCTAGCATGTTGAGGTTCTCAGAGCGTTGTTATGGTAATGATTTTTTTGTCTTGATTTCACTCAAGTTTTATAAAGTAAGCAACCTTTATACTTATTGGGTGTGTTAAAAATTTTTGTTATGGCTCAAGAAAATTGAGGGGAATAGATAATAGAAATTTTTCACATTAGGGACTTAACTTAAAATAAATCTATATTAAATTTTTTTTTTCAGATAATAAGAAAGGGAAATAACAATGAAAGGGAAGGTAACATACTTGAAAAATGGAAATGGAAGTAACAAGTTTTCCCCCCCATACTTAAATTAAACATTGTCCCCAATGTTTTAAGGAAATGAAATACAATATGGAAAGGAAAAAAGAAACTACAACTAAGGTTGTCTTCCGCCTCTGGTTCTTGGACCTGGTGATCTCTGACGTAAGTCTAAGTTGTCGAACCTGCTGAACAACTCAGTAAACCGCTGGTCGGTTATGGCATTCCTAGCATCCTGTTGCTGTTGCATTTGACGCATCATCTGCAGCATTTCGACATTCTGTGCCTGCATACCATCGATAGCATCCATAATGTCGTCGTTGGTTGCAGGCCTTCTTCGTCGACGATGTTGGGAGGATGGGCCGGTTGCAGTACTGGAAGGGTTGAGCGGGACTGACTGTTGTGTAGGCGGATGATCACCTTGTTCCATTTCTTCAAACTCATCTGTTTGCGGGTTTGTTTGTGAAGGCTCGGTGGTTTCAGGAGCGTTTAGATCGTAGAGGTGGCGGTCGGGGTTTGTGACATCAGTGAGGGCAGTATTTGGTAGAACCACGCTTGGGACTGCCTGGTTGTTCACCATAAGATAATATCCTCCGCCTACTCTGTTCTTAATCAAGCGGCTGGATCGACAGTAGCTGATATCCATAGATAGGTGAGGTAGGGATTCTAAAGTTTGGAGTTTATCCCCTAGGTTTAGGCCAAGTGCTATGGTGGTGATTAATCCACCAATTATAAAAGGTTGCCTGCCTCTAGCACATAAGGTGCGGATATGATGAAAGAGAAAGGAGGCGGCGTTTACCTGAGTATCTGGTTCGAAGACGCACTGGAGGAAAAATAGTTCCTTTGAGTTGACCTTGCTGTTGTTTGGCCTTCCAAAAATTGTGTTTTGCAAAATGCGGATAAAGTACCGGATAGTGGGGTTATGTATATGGGAGAGAAGGAGCTCTTCCCAGTTGTAGGTATCTATACCGGAAATTTTTTAAAAAGGCCAAAAACGCCAACTGTGTTCCAGTTTGAGGTTGGAGGGATTCTGGCGTGCAGCAGACCTTCTGTGGGAAATTGTAGCATGATACTCAATTGGTTTTGGGTTAAGGAGTACTCGGTGTTGAACATCCGGAAGGTTGCGGTACCGGTTAGAAATTCGTCTTCACCGGCGGGAGTGGTGTAGTCGTATGAACTTAAGAATTCTAAGGTTAGGGATGGGTAGGTGGGTTGATTATGAGTGCAAAGGAAGGTTAAGTTGGCTTGACGGAGCATCCATTCGATACCTTGGAGTAGGCCTAATTGTTGTAAACAGGTTAAATCGGGGTACCTGGTGGAAGCGACGCCTCGCTGTTGGAAACGCTCGAATTGCTCCCTCTGATAATTGTCATCTACGGATCGGAAGATGATAGTTCCGAAATTCTGATTTCCCGCCATTGTGATGAATTTTGAAGGGGTGATTTGGAAAGAAAAAAAGAAATGTATTTGATAGGAGAGAATTGTTTTGTGGTGAATGAAGGAAGGTTTGGTGGGTATTTATAGGAGAAGAATTTGGGAGGTGGAAAGAAAAAGTGGTTGAAAAGTAATTAAGTGTGGTTAAATGAAAAATGAATGGGGAAGGTAAAAAGTTAAAGGTGTAACGTTCGTCTCCAACGGCTCCTTAACGTTCACTAGTCTGAGGAGTGTTACGCTCGTCACAGGGGTGTGACGCTCGTAACAGGCAATAGGCATGCCGTCCGTCACAAGATGTGTGACGCTCGTCACACATTCCTTTTTGGAAAGGCCTCAGTAGCGCTTCACAGAATTACTTTGGTTGGTGAATTTATTAGTTTTGTTTCGCTTATGATCAGTTTAGTCTGCAGTTTAATTTATTGTGCACGCTTAATCTGCTTTGTATAGTAATAATTGATAGGTAGCAACAGTAGAGCATAATAGCTATTGCATAATAAAATTAAATAAACAGCTTCAATAAAAATGATCATAATGTAATACAGGAAAGGAAAACAATGAAATGAAAGAAAAAAATAAATGTGAACATGAATTCAAATAACATTAATAAATAATCTAACTTAAAACTAAATAACTTAGAAAACTAACTAAACTCTATCCCTCTGTACGATCTCTGGCCGGAGGAGCAAAAGAGTTAACATGATGTAGCAACTCGTGAAACTGATTCGTCATACTGCTCATGTATCCTAGAACTTCGTCTCTCATGTTAGTAAATTCTCCTCTGAGGGCGCCTTGTTCTGACATCAAAGCTTCAATGGCGGTGTTATAATCAGTTCCGGGCATATGATGTCGGAGGTCAGGTATGGCTGATTCTTCGGTCGGAACAGGCTGAGGAGGAGGGTCAATATCATAATAGCCGGATGGTGTCTGAGGGTCAGATTCAGCATGAGGGATCTGGTCAACATAATTCTCATAGTCATTACAAATTTCATAATCCTGGATAGATTCAGTGGATCTAGCAGGAGTTGGGGTTTCATTCAGGTTATAGAGCCAGTTCCTTTGGTTATGAACACTAGTCCTAGGATCGGGCATGGTGAATAGGCAGAGAACTTGGTTATCAATAATAAGCTCAAACTCATCAGTCCCTAGGTTTGCTATAAACATAGTGTTGAAGAGGAAAGGTATACTCATAGTAGTAATGCCACCAAAAGGGCTAAGGTCAAGCATAGGCTGACGTAATCCAATAGCATTACCTATCATAGTTATCAAACCGCCTATTCTAATGGGTGCTCTCTCATCCTGGATAAGGTGGTCCAAATTAGCTAACATAAAAGTGGCACCGTTTACTGGACGGTTCTGGGAAGCAAAAAATATGATGAAGAGTTCATCACGTGAAACTGAAGTACTATTTGGCTTCTTCCCAAATAAAGTGTGGGTCAGGATCTTATGGAAATAGCGAAAGGTCGGGTTGTGTATGTTTCCAGAGAGAAACTCATGTTCTTCGGGCTCATCATTTCCAGTCAGCCTACCCCAAAAGTGTTCAAGCTCTCTATATTCAAAAAGTTCTTCCTGGCTTACAGTGAATGTATCAAAGGAGGTAGGGAAACCCAAAAGGTTGGTGAAGTCTCTAATATTAAATTGGTACTCCATATTGAACATTCTGAACTGGATAAAACCTCTGCTAATTCCTTTTCCATGGCTGGGTAGATAGATTAATGAGCTAAGGAATTCTAGTGTGAGTCTTCGGTAGGTGGTGAAATGTCTCAGGATAGGGGAGGTCTCCCATCCTATCTGATTCAGCAAATACAGGACACTCTGTCTCAGTCCAAGGGCAGTCATAGCCCAATCATCAGCATATAAACTAGGTAGCATCTCTCTAGCGGCTAGTTCTTCAAACTTTTGTTTCTGAGCCATTCCTCTGAACTTGATACCCATACGATCAATATGTCCCATCTGGTTAGTGTTAGCTAGAGAAAAGAAAACATGAGTTTAAGTCAGGATTTGGCCAAATGCCGAAAGAAGAAAAAATTATTATTGTTATTTATATATATATTTTTTTCTTTTTTTGAATAAATCAAGAATGAATACTAAACAGAAATTAAAAGAATAATTAAGAAAGAAATAGGGAAATGATAATAATAGAATAATAAAATAACAAATTAATTGGTGGGTTGTCTCCCACTAAGCGCTTTGTTTAAATGTCGCAAGCTCGACAAAGAAACTGTTAAATATAATCTATAGGTCCTGGGGGCGTTTCGTCTAAGTGCAGGATTTGCGAATCCTCGTTGGTTTCCGCAAAGTGATAGTGTTTCAGACGTTGCCTGTTTACGGTGAACGGTTCTGTAGATTTTCCTTTTATTTCTACCGCTCCACTGGGAAAGACTTTAGTGATATGAAAAGGCCCTGACCATCTGGATCGTAGTTTTCCCGGGAATAACTTTAGTCTAGAGTTAAATAAAAGTACTGCGTCGCCTTGCTTGAAGATTTTCCTTGATATACACTTGTCATGCCATTGTTTTGTTCTTTCTTTATAGATTCTGGCATTTTCATAGGCGTCTCTTCTGAGTTCCTCTAATTCGTTTATGTCAAGGATTCTCTTTTCACCGGCGGCTTTATAATTCAAGTTTAGATTTCTAATAGCCCAATAGGCTTTATGTTCTAATTCTACCGGGAGGTGACAGGATTTTCCATAAATGAGCTTAAATGGGGTCGTCCCTATGGGGGTTTTATAAGCAGTTCGGTATGCCCACAAAGCTTCTGGTAATTTCAATGACCAATCTTTCCTTGAAGTGGCGACCGTTTTTTCTAGTATTTGCTTGATTTCTCTGTTAGATACTTCCACTTGTCCACTGGTTTGAGGGTGGTAAGGTGTCGCTATCCTATGTCTTACTCCATATTTAAGTAGTAGTTTTTCGAGTACTTTGGATATAAAGTGCGATCCACCATCACTGACTACTATTCTTGGGATGCCAAATCTCGGAAATATTATATTCTTAAAGAGTCTAGTTACTACTCGGGTGTCGTTTGTTGGGGAAGCTATAGCTTCGATCCATTTTGATACGTAGTCGACTGCCACGAGTATGTATTTGTTACCGAAAGAGGATGGGAAAGGTCCCATGAAGTCTATCCCCCACACGTCAAAAATCTCTACTTCCAAAATACCTTTTTGCGGCATCTCGTCACGTCTAGATATGTTTCCCGTGCGTTGACATCTGTCACATTCCTTAATAGCCGCATGTACGTCCTTCCATATAGTTGGCCAATAAAAGCCAGCTTGTAGGATTTTAGAGCAGGTCTTGGATGTACTTGTGTGTCCACCATAAGGAGCGGAGTGGCAGTGTTGGATTATATTTTCTACCTCTTCTTCGGGTATACATCGACGGAAAATACCATCGGGGCCTCTTTTGAAAAGTAAGGGATCATCCCAGTAATAGTGTTTTATGTCGTAGAAGAATCGTTTCTTCTGCTGGTAAGATAAAGTAGGTGGAACTATTCCGGCAGCTAAATAATTGACTAGATCAGCGTACCATGGTGTGGCAGATATAGCTAAGGTGGTTTCTACTTGCATGTCGGAGTTGTTCTCTTCCAAAGTAGCTATAAGTTTGTCATACGAGAAATCATCATTAATTGATGTTCTTTCCGGTTCAAGGTTCTCAAGTCTAGAGAGGTGGTCTGCTACTACGTTTTCAGTTCCTTTCTTGTCCTTGATTTCTAAGTCGAATTCTTGTAGCAACAAGATCCATCTTAGGAGTCTAGGTTTAGCATCCTTTTTTGTTAAAAGGTACCTGATAGCAGCGTGATCGGTGTAAACTATTATTTTGGCTCCTACCAAGTAAGAACGAAATTTATCTAGCGCAAATACCACTGCTAGGAGTTCTTTCTCGGTAGTGGCGTAATTCATTTGCGCTTCATCCAGGGTTCTGCTTGCGTAATATATAACGTGAAGCTTTTTATCCTTTCTTTGTCCTAAAACAGCACCTACAGCATAATCACTGGCATCGCACATTATTTCGAATGGTTCATTCCAGTCTGGTGTCTGCATTATGGGTGCTGAGATCAATGCTTGTTTAAGAGTTTGAAATGCTTTTAAACAGTTATCGTCGAATATGAATTCAGCATCTTTCATTAACAGTCCGGTTAGAGGTTTAGTTATCTTAGAGAAGTCTTTGATGAATCGTCGGTAAAAACCGGCGTGTCCTAAAAAGCTTCGTACTTCCCTCACGGTTCTTGGGGGTTGAAGATTTTCGATTACCTCTATTTTGGCTTTGTCTACTTCAATTCCTCTGTTCGAGATGATGTGTCCTAAAACAATTCCTTCTTGTACCATAAAGTGGCACTTTTCCCAGTTAAGTACTAAGTTTACTTTCACACATCGCTCAAGGACTCTTTCTAGGTTTTCAAGGCATTCTTCGAAACTTTGTCCGTATACAGAAAAGTCATCCATGAATACTTCCATGATGTTTTCGAGAAAGTCGGCGAAAATTGCCATCATGCATCTTTGAAAGGTTGCAGGGGCATTACACAGACCAAACGGCATTCGTCTATAAGCGAAGGTACCAAAAGGGCATGTGAACGTTGTCTTTTCTTGGTCATCAGGGTGAATTGGTATTTGAAAGAAGCCTGAATAACCGTCTAGATAACAGAAATGTGAATGTTTTGCTAATCGTTCTAACATTTGGTCAATGAATGGTAAAGGGAAATGATCTTTTCGGGTTGCTTTGTTTAGTTTCCTATAATCAATGCACATTCTCCATCCCGATTCGATTCGTTTAGTTATAGTTTCTCCTTTTTCGTTTTCAATAACGGTTATGCCTCCTTTCTTTGGTACAACGTGTACAGGGCTAACCCATTTGCTATCAGATATAGGATATATAATACCTGCTTCCAATAACTTGGTTATTTCTTTCTTTACTACCTCACTCAGGATCGGATTTAGTCTTCTCTGGTGTTCCCTAGAGGTTTTACAGTCTTCTTCTAACATGATGCGGTGCATACAAATAGAAGGGCTTATTCCTTTAAGATCGGTGATGTGGTATCCTAGTGCGGTAGGATATTTCCTTAAGATATGTAAGAGTTTTTCTGTTTCGAGTCTTCCTAGATCTGCATTAACTATCACAGGTCGTTCAAGTTCTAAGTCTAGGAATTCATATCTCAGATTTTTGGGAAGTGTTTTCAGGTCAGGGGTTGGTTTGTTAAGACATTGCGTAGGGTCCGGTGTTATTGCTAAACATTGGTTAGATTTGTCCTCTAAAAGATAGTCTGATGATTTGTCTTCTCCTAACTCTGCTTCTTTTATGCATTCATCGATGATATCCATGAAGTAACATGTATCTTCTATTGCAGGTGCTTTCAAGAATTGGGAAAGAATGAATTCAATTTTTTCTTCACCTACTTCGAAGGTGAGTCGTCCTCGTTTTACGTCTATGATTGCACCGGCAGTTGCTAAGAACGGTCTTCCTAGTATAATAGGCGTAGTATCATCTTCTCTAATGTCCATAATTGTAAAGTCAGTGGGAATGTAAAACTGACCTATGCGTACGGGAACGTTTTCAAGGATTCCTACAGGATATTTGATGGAACGATCTGCTAGTTGCACAGACATTTTGGTTGGTCTTAATTCTCCCATTTCCAGTTTCTTACATATGGATAAAGGCATAACGCTAATTCCGGCTCCTAAATCGCATAAAGCTTTGTCGATGACAAATTTTCCTATGTGACAGGGTATAGAGAAACTACCCGGATCCTTGAGTTTAGGAGGCATGTTTTGGATTATAGCGCTACATTCGGCAGGGAGTGTAACAGTTTCGCTATCCTCAAGTTTCCTCTTATTAGAAAGGATTTCTTTTAAGAATTTAGCATATGAGGGCATCTGCGTAATAGCTTCGGTGAACGGAATTGTAACGTTTAATTGTTTAAGGAGGTCAACAAATTTTCTAAATTGGCCCGCATCTTTGGTTTTAACAAGCCTTTGAGGGTAAGGGATAGGTGGTTTGTAAGGTGGTGGAGGTACATAAGGTTCCTTCTTTTCTAGGGTTTCCTTATTACTCTCTTCCTTTTCCTTAGGTTCACTTTCCTCAGTTGATTTCTTAGGGTTTTGGTTTTCTATCCTTGGATCAGACGGTCCTTCCACTTCCGTTCCACTTCTTAATATAATTGCATGAGCTTGGCTTCTCGGATTAGGTTGGGGCTGTCCAGGGAATGTACCAGTTGGGGCAGCAGTAGGTGCTTGTTGTTGAGCTACTTGAGATATTTGTGTTTCCAGCATTTTGTTATGGGTAGCCAAGGCATCTACTTTGCTTGCTAGTTGTTTAAGTTGTTCGCCAGTGTGTATGTTCTGGTTTAAGAAATCTTTATTGGTTTGTTGTTGGGAAGCTATAAAGTTTTCCATCATGATTTCCAAGTTGGATTTTCTAGGGGTATTATTGTTAGGCATGGATGGATTTGGTTTCTGATATCCCGGAGGTATAGATGGGGCTTGATTTGGAGACTGTCCAGGTGCGTATAAAGCATTATTACTCTTATATGAAAAGTTTGGATGGTTCTTCCAATTTGGGTTATAGGTATTCGAATAGGGGCTTCCTTGAGCATAGTTCACTTGCTCTGCTTGGATTCCAGTCAAGAGTTGACAGTCCGTAGGAGTGTGGCCTTGGATTCCACAGACCTCGCAATTCTGAGTTATAGCAACCACGGCGGCTGGAGGTGATACGTTTAAACTTTCAATTTTCTGGACCAAAGCATCCACTTTTGCATTAACGTGGTCAAGGTTACTTATCTCGTACATGCCAGTTTTCGTTTGAGGTTTTTCCACCGTTGTTCGTTCGGTTCCCCACTGATAGTGGTTTTGGGCCATGCTCTCGATAAGCTGGTAGGCATCAGCATAAGGTTTGTTCATTAGTGCACCACCTGCAGCGGCGTCTATTGTTAACCTTGTGTTGTATAAGAGACCATTATAAAATGTGTGAATTACTAACCAGTCTTCCAAACCATGGTGTGGGCAAAGTCTCATCATGTCTTTGTATCTTTCCCATGCTTCGAAAAGAGACTCGTTGTCTTTCTGTTTAAATCCGTTTATCTGGGCTCTTAACATAGCTGTTTTGCTTGGCGGAAAATATCGGGCAAGAAAAACTTTCTTCAACTCGTTCCAGGTGGTGACTGAGTTGGAAGGGAGAGATTGAAGCCATCTTCTAGCGCTATCTCTTAATGAGAAAGGAAAAAGACGAAGTCGAATTGCCTCTGAAGTGACACCATTAGCTTTAACAGTATCGGCGTATTGGACAAATACGGATAAATGAAGGTTTGGATCTTCGGTAAGATTTCCAGAGAATTGGTTCTGTTGCACAGCCTGCAACAGCGAAGGTTTAAGTTCGAAGTTGTTTGCTTCGATTGCGGGCGGAGCAATACTTGAATGCGGCTCATCTTGCGATGGAGCGGCGTAATCTCTAAGAGCACGAGCTGGTTCTGCCATCTCGGTTAAAGAAGGAAGATCTTTGAGATCAGGAAAATCTATAGGAGGGAGATTGTTTGCAGCACGATATTCCCGAATTCGTCGTAAGACTCGGAGATATAGCTCGATATCGTTGATTCGTAAATAGAGCGGTTCGCCTTGTGAGCGAGTGCGTGGCATACAAATCAACGAAAGAAAGAATAGAAGAAAGAGAAACCTTAGTCTCTACAGCGTAACGGAAGAGTTACGATATCGATTAAATAAAAGTCCCCGGCAACGGCGCCAAAAACTTGATCGCTCGACTGTGTGAGTCGAGAATGGGATACAAACTGCAAGTGCACA
The DNA here is from genome assembly GCF_024323335.1 of Lathyrus oleraceus. NCBI lineage: Eukaryota > Viridiplantae > Streptophyta > Magnoliopsida > Fabales > Fabaceae > Lathyrus > Lathyrus oleraceus. The sequence goes on from NC_066583.1 coordinate 110,959,689, forward strand.
GTTCTATCGCGTAGTTTTAAAAGATATCGATCCCACAGGGACTTATGAATCGATATACCGTTATCTAAGGTCACTACGTAAAGCTAAGGTGAAAAATGTTTGATTGTTTGGGGAAAAAAAACTAAAAGCTAAACTAAGATCTAGATTAAATATTAATAAAACGGATATCGGTATGTAGTTCGTCAAAACTAGGGAATCAAGTCTTTGTCGGTTTCTTGGTTTTAAAATAAATCGTTTCAGTTAACTTTATTGGTTAAAGGTTTTATCTCAAACTCTCGCTCTGTTGAATAAACCATGATTTTATATTAATGTAGCTGTCACTTATAATTAAGTCAAAAACCATATTTTGAAAGCAATAAAGTTGCAGAAACTCTTTTTAAGAAAACACTGACCGTTTTAAACACCCTTATCTCAAACTCTCGCTCTGTTGACTTAGGTTATACAATTAAATCCAAATGCTTAACTCTCGTCCTCACATTCAATCTTTAAAAATACTTTTTGGAAAAGGTCAGAATTTAATTAACTCTAAAACTTGCTCTCGCCCTGATCTAGAATTAATGCCTAACTTACACTGTCCAGTTAAAACCTCAAACTCTCGCTCTATTGATTTTAACTTCTTTATGTCCTTTACTTTTGTAAAAAATCTTGTTATTAAACCTGTAAGTTGAGACCGTAAAAAGATTGATTTCAATTTTAAGTTTAAATAGACCGACTCAGTCTTGATCCCTTATTCTGCTTACTTTACATACCGATATCTAGGCGAATTAGCCAGACATGCTAAATAAACAAGAATACATATCATGCATAAACAGACTCATTCCAGGCAGATAATATAGATAAATAATGAAACAAAATATTAAATAATGATTAAAGAACCTGAATGCGTAATACAATAGTCTTGAACACTCCACCACAAGCCGGTAGGATTTGTTCTTCGATTCTTCAATTAAACAATAAATTAAGCCAAGGAAATAAAACTAGAATCTAACGTAAGGTTAGATCCGATAAAAAGTTGCACAATAGTTTCCGGTGTAGAAACTATTATGCGAAAAATATCTAAATGCTAAAAAGGGAAAGGTAGATTGCAAGGGAAAAATAATGTAGAACTTGCAAAAGAAATAAAATAAACAATGTTAAGTGCTGGAAAAGAAAAATAAGCAAAAGGCGTAAAAAGAAAGAAAATTGGCAAAGCTTCGGCAATGTGAGCGTGGAAAAACCGAGGAACCCTTTTAGGTTTTTGAGATAGCTATTTATATTGGTGCTGGTAACTGCTTTCCGTTTCCCAAGTTTTTCAACGTGGCTAAATGCACGGCGTGGATATAGGACACAAACTCCTCAACGTCTCTTCTTCAAGTCTTCTGAGGGCGTTACTTGCGCCAAAAAAGTAGTGGAACGGTGTGACGCTCGTCACACCATGTGTGACGTCCGTCACAAGGTTGTTTTGCGTGACGCTCGTCACACACCCTGTGACGTCCGTCACAGGCACAGCATTGGTGACTTGTGCGCTTTGGGCTGGGCTTTGGCATTTGGTTCCTTTTCTCTCCTTTTTGCACCTCCTTTTCTTCCATTTTCACTTGTTCTTCAAAATAGACTACCTGAGACAAATAGGAAGAAAATACCACGTAATATCTCATAAAATGCAGTAAACCGAAATAAATAGTCATAGAATTTAATGGAATTAAGTCCTAAAATATGATATAATTTCGTGTTATCAAACTCCCCCATACTTAGATCTTTGCTTGTCCTCAAGCAAAATTCAGCATAGAAATCGTTTTCAAAAATTTAGCCAGGCGAAGTTTCAAAACACACATCAATTCGTAATAGGTTGCAAGTGGATTTTGTTTAGAAGCAGCTTGAGTTTAATCTTGGCATCAACAACTACCGTTACAACTTAGATAACCCTACCTTATGCAAATCAGTTCAAGTAATGCCATTATAGCTATCCTAGTTCCTTTACTTTTATTTCACCCGCTTTCATTCTAGCGAAATCACATTAAGCCCTTTATCTTTTTCGCGCACATAGTGGAGTAACCGGTTAGTGATTATGATCCGCTTTTAGCTAGAAGTTCTGGTACATAAGTCGGATAACTTCGTTATTCAGTCCATTGCGAATTGTGGGGGATCGAACCGTAGTCCACCCTACCGAGTTCAGTACCAGATACCTACTGAACCAACTCATAATGGATTTTTCATATTGTGTTTTTGCATGATCTACAGCCTTTAGATTAAATGATCTGGTAAGGATCACCTAATTTAATCAGTGCATTTCCTGATATATTCATATATTTTATGTTACTTTGGGGATCATTCACTTATATTCATCGGCTCTCCACGTAGTTTGCTATTAAGATGGTGCTGACTTCTCGTATAAACTACTCGGGGTTATTATAAAACTAAAAGTTCGAGGAATCGGTATAATAGGTACTTATCCTGATCTAGCATGTTGAGGTTCTCAGAGCGTTGTTATGGTAATGATTTTTTTGTCTTGATTTCACTCAAGTTTTATAAAGTAAGCAACCTTTATACTTATTGGGTGTGTTAAAATTTTTGTTATGGCTCAAGAAAATTGAGGGGAATAGATAATAGAAATTTTTCACATTAGGGACTTAACTTAAAATAAATCTATATTAAATTTTTTTTTCAGATAATAAGAAAGGGAAATAACAATGAAAGGGAAGGTAACATACTTGAAAAATGGAAATGGAAGTAACAAGTTTTCCCCCCATACTTAAATTAAACATTGTCCCCAATGTTTTAAGGAAATGAAATACAATATGGAAAGGAAAAAAGAAACTACAACTAAGGTTGTCTTCCGCCTCTGGTTCTTGGACCTGGTGATCTCTGACGTAAGTCTAAGTTGTCGAACCTGCTGAACAACTCAGTAAACCGCTGGTCGGTTATGGCATTCCTAGCATCCTGTTGCTGTTGCATTTGACGCATCATCTGCAGCATTTCGACATTCTGTGCCTGCATACCATCGATAGCATCCATAATGTCGTCGTTGGTTGCAGGCCTTCTTCGTCGACGATGTTGGGAGGATGGGCCGGTTGCAGTACTGGAAGGGTTGAGCGGGACTGACTGTTGTGTAGGCGGATGATCACCTTGTTCCATTTCTTCAAACTCATCTGTTTGCGGGTTTGTTTGTGAAGGCTCGGTGGTTTCAGGAGCGTTTAGATCGTAGAGGTGGCGGTCGGGGTTTGTGACATCAGTGAGGGCAGTATTTGGTAGAACCACGCTTGGGACTGCCTGGTTGTTCACCATAAGATAATATCCTCCGCCTACTCTGTTCTTAATCAAGCGGCTGGATCGACAGTAGCTGATATCCATAGATAGGTGAGGTAGGGATTCTAAAGTTTGGAGTTTATCCCCTAGGTTTAGGCCAAGTGCTATGGTGGTGATTAATCCACCAATTATAAAAGGTTGCCTGCCTCTAGCACATAAGGTGCGGATATGATGAAAGAGAAAGGAGGCGGCGTTTACCTGAGTATCTGGTTCGAAGACGCACTGGAGGAAAAATAGTTCCTTTGAGTTGACCTTGCTGTTGTTTGGCCTTCCAAAAATTGTGTTTTGCAAAATGCGGATAAAGTACCGGATAGTGGGGTTATGTATATGGGAGAGAAGGAGCTCTTCCCAGTTGTAGGTATCTATACCGGAAATTTTTTTAAAAAGGCCAAAAACGCCAACTGTGTTCCAGTTTGAGGTTGGAGGGATTCTGGCGTGCAGCAGACCTTCTGTGGGAAATTGTAGCATGGTACTCAATTGGTTTTGGGTTAAGGAGTACTCGGTGTTGAACATCCGGAAGGTTGCGGTACCGGTTAGAAATTCGTCTTCACCGGCGGGAGTGGTGTAGTCGTATGAACTTAAGAATTCTAAGGTTAGGGATGGGTAGGTGGGTTGATTATGAGTGCAAAGGAAGGTTAAGTTGGCTTGACGGAGCATCCATTCGATACCTTGGAGTAGGCCTAATTGTTGTAAACAGGTTAAATCGGGGTACCTGGTGGAAGCGACGCCTCGCTGTTGGAAACGCTCGAATTGCTCCCTCTGATAATTGTCATCTACGGATCGGAAGATGATAGTTCCGAAATTCTGATTTCCCGCCATTGTGATGAATTTTGAAGGGGTGATTTGGAAAGAAAAAAAGAAATGTATTTGATAGGAGAGAATTGTTTTGTGGTGAATGAAGGAAGGTTTGGTGGGTATTTATAGGAGAAGAATTTGGGAGGTGGAAAGAAAAAGTGGTTGAAAAGTAATTAAGTGTGGTTAAATGAAAAATGAATGGGGAAGGTAAAAAGTTAAAGGTGTAACGTTCGTCTCCAACGGCTCCTTAACGTTCACTAGTCTGAGGAGTGTTACGCTCGTCACAGGGGTGTGACGCTCGTAACAGGCAATAGGCATGCCGTCCGTCACAAGATGTGTGACGCTCGTCACACATTCCTTTTTGGAAAGGCCTCAGTAGCGCTTCACAGAATTACTTTGGTTGGTGAATTTATTAGTTTTGTTTCGCTTATGATCAGTTTAGTCTGCAGTTTAATTTATTGTGCACGCTTAATCTGCTTTGTATAGTAATAATTGATAGGTAGCAACAGTAGAGCATAATAGCTATTGCATAATAAAATTAAATAAACAGCTTCAATAAAAATGATCATAATGTAATACAGGAAAGGAAAACAATGAAATGAAAGAAAAAAATAAATGTGAACATGAATTCAAATAACATTAATAAATAATCTAACTTAAAACTAAATAACTTAGAAAACTAACTAAACTCTATCCCTCTGTACGATCTCTGGCCGGAGGAGCAAAAGAGTTAACATGATGTAGCAACTCGTGAAACTGATTCGTCATACTGCTCATGTATCCTAGAACTTCGTCTCTCATGTTAGTAAATTCTCCTCTGAGGGCGCCTTGTTCTGACATCAAAGCTTCAATGGCGGTGTTATAATCAGTTCCGGGCATATGATGTCGGAGGTCAGGTATGGCTGATTCTTCGGTCGGAACAGGCTGAGGAGGAGGGTCAATATCATAATAGCCGGATGGTGTCTGAGGGTCAGATTCAGCATGAGGGATCTGGTCAACATAATTCTCATAGTCATTACAAATTTCATAATCCTGGATAGATTCAGTGGATCTAGCAGGAGTTGGGGTTTCATTCAGGTTATAGAGCCAGTTCCTTTGGTTATGAACACTAGTCCTAGGATCGGGCATGGTGAATAGGCAGAGAACTTGGTTATCAATAATAAGCTCAAACTCATCAGTCCCTAGGTTTGCTATAAACATAGTGTTGAAGAGGAAAGGTATACTCATAGTAGTAATGCCACCAAAAGGGCTAAGGTCAAGCATAGGCTGACGTAATCCAATAGCATTACCTATCATAGTTATCAAACCGCCTATTCTAATGGGTGCTCTCTCATCCTGGATAAGGTGGTCCAAATTAGCTAACATAAAAGTGGCACCGTTTACTGGACGGTTCTGGGAAGCAAAAAATATGATGAAGAGTTCATCACGTGAAACTGAAGTACTATTTGGCTTCTTCCCAAATAAAGTGTGGGTCAGGATCTTATGGAAATAGCGAAAGGTCGGGTTGTGTATGTTTCCAGAGAGAAACTCATGTTCTTCGGGCTCATCATTTCCAGTCAGCCTACCCCAAAAGTGTTCAAGCTCTCTATATTCAAAAAGTTCTTCCTGGCTTACAGTGAATGTATCAAAGGAGGTAGGGAAACCCAAAAGGTTGGTGAAGTCTCTAATATTAAATTGGTACTCCATATTGAACATTCTGAACTGGATAAAACCTCTGCTAATTCCTTTTCCATGGCTGGGTAGATAGATTAATGAGCTAAGGAATTCTAGTGTGAGTCTTCGGTAGGTGGTGAAATGTCTCAGGATAGGGGAGGTCTCCCATCCTATCTGATTCAGCACATACAGGACACTCTGTCTCAGTCCAAGGGCAGTCATAGCCCAATCATCAGCATATAAACTAGGTAGCATCTCTCTAGCGGCTAGTTCTTCAAACTTTTGTTTCTGAGCCATTCCTCTGAACTTGATACCCATACGATCAATATGTCCCATCTGGTTAGTGTTAGCTAGAGAAAAGAAAACATGAGTTTAAGTCAGGATTTGGCCAAATGCCGAAAGAAGAAAAAATTATTATTGTTATTTATATATATATATTTTTTTCTTTTTTTGAATAAATCAAGAATGAATACTAAACAGAAATTAAAAGAATAATTAAGAAAGAAATAGGGAAATGATAATAATAGAATAATAAAATAACAAATTAATTGGTGGGTTGTCTCCCACTAAGCGCTTTGTTTAAATGTCGCAAGCTCGACAAAGAAACTGTTAAATATAATCTATAGGTCCTGGGGGCGTTTCGTCTAAGTGCAGGATTTGCGAATCCTCGTTGGTTTCCGCAAAGTGATAGTGTTTCAGACGTTGCCTGTTTACGGTGAACGGTTCTGTAGATTTTCCTTTTATTTCTACCGCTCCACTGGGAAAGACTTTAGTGATATGAAAAGGCCCTGACCATCTGGATCGTAGTTTTCCCGGGAATAACTTTAGTCTAGAGTTAAATAAAAGTACTGCGTCGCCTTGCTTGAAGATTTTCCTTGATATACACTTGTCATGCCATTGTTTTGTTCTTTCTTTATAGATTCTGGCATTTTCATAGGCGTCTCTTCTGAGTTCCTCTAATTCGTTTATGTCAAGGATTCTCTTTTCACCGGCGGCTTTATAATTCAAGTTTAGATTTCTAATAGCCCAATAGGCTTTATGTTCTAATTCTACCGGGAGGTGACAGGATTTTCCATAAATGAGCTTAAATGGGGTCGTCCCTATGGGGGTTTTATAAGCAGTTCAGTATGCCCACAAAGCTTCTGGTAATTTCAATGACCAATCTTTCCTTGAAGTGGCGACCGTTTTTTCTAGTATTTGCTTGATTTCTCTGTTAGATACTTCCACTTGTCCACTAGTTTGAGGGTGGTAAGGTGTCGCTATCCTATGTCTTACTCCATATTTAAGTAGTAGTTTTTCGAGTACTTTGGATATAAAGTGCGATCCACCATCACTGACTACTATTCTTGGGATGCCAAATCTCGGAAATATTATATTCTTAAAGAGTCTAGTTACTACTCGGGTGTCGTTTGTTGGGGAAGCTATAGCTTCGATCCATTTTGATACGTAGTCGACTGCCACGAGTATGTATTTGTTACCGAAAGAGGATGGGAAAGGTCCCATGAAGTCTATCCCCCACACGTCAAAAATCTCTACTTCCAAAATACCTTTTTGCGGCATCTCGTCACGTCTAGATATGTTTCCCGTGCGTTGACATCTGTCACATTCCTTAATAGCCGCATGTACGTCCTTCCATATAGTTGGCCAATAAAAGCCAGCTTGTAGGATTTTAGAGCAGGTCTTGGATGTACTTGTGTGTCCACCATAAGGAGCGGAGTGGCAGTGTTGGATTATATTTTCTACCTCTTCTTCGGGTATACATCGACGGAAAATACCATCGGGGCCTCTTTTGAAAAGTAAGGGATCATCCCAGTAATAGTGTTTTATGTCGTAGAAGAATCGTTTCTTCTGCTGGTAAGATAAAGTAGGTGGTACTATTCCGGCAGCTAAATAATTGACTAGATCAGCGTACCATGGTGTGGCAGCTATAGCTAAGGTGGTTTCTACTTGCATGTCGGAGTTGTTCTCTTCCAAAGTAGCTATAAGTTTGTCATACGAGAAATCATCATTAATTGATGTTCTTTCCGGTTCAAGGTTCTCAAGTCTAGAGAGGTGGTCTGCTACTACGTTTTCAGTTCCTTTCTTGTCCTTGATTTCTAAGTCGAATTCTTGTAGCAACAAGATCCATCTTAGGAGTCTGGGTTTAGCATCCTTTTTTGTTAAAAGGTACCTGATAGCAGCGTGATCGGTGTAAACTATTATTTTGGCTCCTACCAAGTAAGAACGAAATTTATCTAGCGCAAATACCACTGCTAGGAGTTCTTTCTCGGTAGTGGCGTAATTCATTTGCGCTTCATCCAGGGTTCTGCTTGCGTAATATATAACGTGAAGCTTTTTATCCTTTCTTTGTCCTAAAACAGCACCTACAGCATAATCACTGGCATCGCACATTATTTCGAATGGTTCATTCCAGTCTGGTGTCTGCATTATGGGTGCTGAGATCAATGCTTGTTTAAGAGTTTGAAATGCTTTTAAACAGTTATCGTCGAATATGAATTCAGCATCTTTCATTAACAGTCCGGTTAGAGGTTTAGTTATCTTAGAGAAGTCTTTGATGAATCGTCGGTAAAAACCGGCGTGTCCTAAAAAGCTTCGTACTTCCCTCACGGTTCTTGGGGGTTGAAGATTTTCGATTACCTCTATTTTGGCTTTGTCTACTTCAATTCCTCTGTTCGAGATGATGTGTCCTAAAACAATTCCTTCTTGTACCATAAAGTGGCACTTTTCCCAGTTAAGTACTAAGTTTACTTTCACACATCGCTCAAGGACTCTTTCTAGGTTTTCAAGGCATTCTTCGAAACTTTGTCCGTATACAGAAAAGTCATCCATGAATACTTCCATGATGTTTTCGAGAAAGTCGGCGAAAATTGCCATCATGCATCTTTGAAAGGTTGCAGGGGCATTACACAGACCAAACGGCATTCGTCTATAAGCGAAGGTACCAAAAGGGCATGTGAACGTTGTCTTTTCTTGGTCATCCGGGTGAATTGGTATTTGAAAGAAGCCTGAATAACCGTCTAGATAACAGAAATGTGAATGTTTTGCTAATCGTTCTAACATTTGGTCAATGAATGGTAAAGGGAAATGATCTTTTCGGGTTGCTTTGTTTAGTTTCCTATAATCAATGCACATTCTCCATCCCGATTCGATTCGTTTAGTTATAGTTTCTCCTTTTTCGTTTTCAATAACGGTTATGCCTCCTTTCTTTGGTACAACGTGTACAGGGCTAACCCATTTGCTATCAGATATAGGATATATAATACCTGCTTCCAATAACTTGGTTATTTCTTTCTTTACTACCTCACTCAGGATCGGATTTAGTCTTCTCTGGTGTTCCCTAGAGGTTTTACAGTCTTCTTCTAACATGATGCGGTGCATACAAATAGAAGGGCTTATTCCTTTAAGATCGGTGATGTGGTATCCTAGTGCGGTAGGATATTTCCTTAAGATATGTAAGAGTTTTTCTGTTTCGAGTCTTCCTAGATCTGCATTAACTATCACAGGTCGTTCAAGTTCTAAGTCTAGGAATTCATATCTCAGATTTTTGGGAAGTGTTTTCAGGTCAGGGGTTGGTTTGTTAAGACATTGCGTAGGGTCCGGTGTTATTGCTAAACATTGGTTAGATTTGTCCTCTAAAAGATAGTCTGATGATTTGTCTTCTCCTAACTCTGCTTCTTTTATGCATTCATCGATGATATCCATGAAGTAACATGTATCTTCTATTGCAGGTGCTTTCAAGAATTGGGACAGAATGAATTCAATTTTTTCTTCACCTACTTCGAAGGTGAGTCGTCCTCGTTTTACGTCTATGATTGCACCGGCAGTTGCTAAGAACGGTCTTCATAGTATAATAGGCGTAGTATCATCTTCTCTAATGTCCATAATTGTAAAGTCAGTGGGAATGTAAAACTGACCTATGCGTACGGGAACGTTTTCAAGGATTCCTACAGGATATTTGATGGAACGATCTGCTAGTTGCACAGACATTTTGGTTGGTCTTAATTCTCCCATTTCCAGTTTCTTACATATGGATAAAGGCATAACGCTAATTCCGGCTCCTAAATCGCATAAAGCTTTGTCGATGACAAATTTTCCTATGTGACAGGGTATAGAGAAACTACCCGGATCCTTGAGTTTAGGAGGCATGTTTTGGATTATAGCGCTACATTCGGCAGGGAGTGTAACAGTTTCGCTATCCTCAAGTTTCCTCTTATTAGAAAGGATTTCTTTTAAGAATTTAGCATATGAGGGCATCTGCGTAATAGCTTCGGTGAACGGAATTGTAACGTTTAATTGTTTAAGGAGGTCAACAAATTTTCTAAATTGGCCCGCATCTTTGGTTTTAACAAGCCTTTGAGGGTAAGGGATAGGTGGTTTGTAAGGTGGTGGAGGTACATAAGGTTCCTTCTTTTCTAGGGTTTCCTTATTACTCTCTTCCTTTTCCTTAGGTTCACTTTCCTCAGTTGATTTCTTAGGGTTTTGGTTTTCTATCCTTGGATCAGACGGTCCTTCCACTTCCGTTCCACTTCTTAATATAATTGCATGAGCTTGGCTTCTCGGATTAGGTTGGGGCTGTCCAGGGAAGGTACCAGTTGGGGCAGCAGTAGGTGCTTGTTGTTGAGCTACTTGAGATATTTGTGTTTCCAGCATTTTGTTATGGGTAGCCAAGGCATCTACTTTGCTTGCTAGTTGTTTAAGTTGTTCGCCAGTGTGTATGTTCTGGTTTAAGAAATCTTTATTGGTTTGTTGTTGGGAAGCTATAAAGTTTTCCATCATGATTTCCAAGTTGGATTTTCTAGGGGTATTATTGTTAGGCATGGATGGATTTGGTTTCTGATATCCCGGAGGTATAGATGGGGCTTGATTTGGAGACTGTCCAGGTGCGTATAAAGCATTATTACTCTTATATGAAAAGTTTGGATGGTTCTTCCAATTTGGGTTATAGGTATTCGAATAGGGGCTTCCTTGAGCATAGTTCACTTGCTCTGCTTGGATTCCAGTCAAGAGTTGACAGTCCGTAGGAGTGTGGCCTTGGATTCCACAGACCTCGCAATTCTGAGTTATAGCAACCACGGCGGCTGGAGGTGATACGTTTAAACTTTCAATTTTCTGGACCAAAGCATCCACTTTTGCATTAACGTGATCAAGGTTACTTATCTCGTACATGCCAGTTTTCGTTTGAGGTTTTTCCACCGTTGTTCGTTCGGTTCCCCACTGATAGTGGTTTTGGGCCATGCTCTCGATAAGCTGGTAGGCATCAGCATAAGGTTTGTTCATTAGTGCACCACCTGCAGCGGCGTCTATTGTTAACCTTGTGTTGTATAAGAGACCATTATAAAATGTGTGAATTACTAACCAGTCTTCCAAACCATGGTGTGGGCAAAGTCTCATCATGTCTTTGTATCTTTCCCATGCTTCGAAAAGAGACTCGTTGTCTTTCTGTTTAAATCCGTTTATCTGGGCTCTTAACATAGCTGTTTTGCTTGGCGGAAAATATCGGGCAAGAAAAACTTTCTTCAACTCGTTCCAGGTGGTGACTGAGTTGGAAGGGAGAGATTGAAGCCATCTTCTAGCGCTATCTCTTAATGAGAAAGGAAAAAGACGAAGTCGAATTGCCTCTGAAGTGACACCATTAGCTTTAACAGTATCGGCGTATTGGACAAATACGGATAAATGAAGGTTTGGATCTTCGGTAAGATTTCCAGAGAATTGGTTCTGTTGCACAGCCTGCAACAGCGAAGGTTTAAGTTCGAAGTTGTTTGCTTCGATTGCGGGCGGAGCAATACTTGAATGCGGCTCATCTTGCGATGGAGCGGCGTAATCTCTAAGAGCACGAGCTGGTTCTGCCATCTCGGTTAAAGAAGGAAGATCTTTGAGATCAGGAAAATCTATAGGAGGGAGATTGTTTGCAGCACGATATTCCCGAATTCGTCGTAAGACTCGGAGATATAGCTCGATATCGTTGATTCGTAAATAGAGCGGTTCGCCTTGTGAGCGAGTGCGTGGCATACAAATCAACGAAAGAAAGAATAGAAGAAAGAGAAACCTTAGTCTCTACAGCGTAACGGAAGAGTTACGATATCGATTAAATAAAAGTCCCCGGCAACGGCGCCAAAAACTTGATCGCTCGACTGTGTGAGTCGAGAATGGGATACAAACTGCAAGTGCACAGTTCTATCGCGTAGTTTTAAAAGATATCGATCCCACAGGGACTTATGAATCGATATACCGTTATCTAAGGTTACTACGTAAAGCTAAGGTGAAAAATGTTTGATTGTTTGGGGAAAAAAAACTAAAAGCTAAACTAAGATCTAGATTAAATATTAATAAAACGGATATCGGTATGTAGTTCGTCAAAACTAGGGAATCAAGTCTTTGTCGGTTTCTTGGTTTTAAAATAAATCGTTTCAGTTAACTTTATTGGTTAAAGGTTTTATCTCAAACTCTCGCTCTGTTGAATAAACCATGATTTTATATTAATGTAGCTGTCACTTATAATTAAGTCAAAAACCATATTTTGAAAGCAATAAAGTTGCAGAAACTCTTTTTAAGAAAACACTGACCGTTTTAAACACCCTTATCTCAAACTCTCGCTCTGTTGACTTAGGTTATACAATTAAATCCAAATGCTTAACTCTCGTCCTCACATTCAATCTTTAAAAATACTTTTTGGAAAAGGTCAGAATTTAATTAACTCTAAAACTTGCTCTCGCCCTGATCTAGAATTAATGCCTAACTTACACTGTCCAGTTAAAACCTCAAACTCTCGCTCTATTGATTTTAACTTCTTTATGTCCTTTACTTTTGTAAAAAATCTTGTTATTAAACCTGTAAGTTGAGACCGTAAAAAGATTGATTTCAATTTTAAGTTTAAATAGACCGACTCAGTCTTGATCCCTTATTCTGCTTACTTTACATACCGATATCTAGGCGAATTAGCCAGACATGCTAAATAAACAAGAATACATATCATGCATAAACAGACTCATTCCAGGCAGATAATATAGATAAATAATGAAACAAAATATTAAATAATGATTAAAGAACCTGAATGCGTAATACAATAGTCTTGAACACTCCACCACAAGCCGGTAGGATTTGTTCTTCGATTCTTCAATTAAACAATAAATTAAGCCAAGGAAATAAAACTAGAATCTAACGTAAGGTTAGATCCGATAAAAAGTTGCACAATAGTTTCCGGTGTAGAAACTATTATGCGAAAAATATCTAAATGCTAAAAAGGGAAAGGTAAATTGCAAGGGAAAAAGAATGTAGAACTTGCAAAAGAAATAAAATAAACAATGTTAAGTGCTGGAAAAGAAAAATAAGCAAAAGCGTAAAAAGAAAGAAAATTGGCAAAGCTTCGGCAATGTGAGCGTGGAAAAACCGAGGAACCCTTTTAGGTTTTTGAGATAGCTATTTATATTGGTGCTGGTAACTGCTTTCCGTTCCCAAGTTTTCAACGTGGCTAAATGCACGGCGTGGATATAGGACACAAACTCCTCAACGTCTCTTCTTCAAGTCTTCTGAGGGCGTTACTTGCGCCAAAAAAGTAGTGGAACGGTGTGACGCTCGTCACACCATGTGTGACGTCCGTCACAAGGTTGTTTTGCGTGACGCTCGTCACACACCCTGTGACGTCCGTCACAGGCACAGCATTGGTGACTTGTGCGCTTTGGGCTGGGCTTTGGCATTTGGTTCCTTTTCTCTCCTTTTTGCACCTCCTTTTCTTCCATTTTCACTTGTTCTTCAAAATAGACTACCTGAGACAAATAGGAAGAAAATACCACGTAATATCTCATAAAATGCAGTAAACCGAAATAAATAGTCATAGAATTTAATGGAATTAAGTCCTAAAATATGATATAATTTCGTGTTATCAAACTCCCCCATACTTAGATCTTTGCTTGTCCTCAAGCAAAATCAGCATAGAAATCGTTTTCAAAATTTAGCCAGGCGAAGTTTCAAAACACACATCAATTCGTAATAGGTTGCAAGTGGATTTTGTTTAGAAGCAGCTTGAGTTTAATCTTGCATCAACAACTACCGTTACAACTTAGATAACCCTACCTTATGCAAATCAGTTCAAGTAATGCCATTATAGCTATCCTAGTTCCTTTACTTTTATTCACCCGCTTTCATTCTAGCGAAATCACATTAAGCCCTTTATCTTTTTCGCGCACATAGTGGAGTAACCGGTTAGTGATTATGATCCGCTTTTAGCTAGAAGTTCTGGTACATAAGTCGGATAACTTCGTTATTCAGTCCATTGCGAATTGTGGGGGATCGAACCGTAGTCCACCTACCGAGTTCAGTACCAGATACCTACTGAACCAACTCATAATGGATTTTTCATATTGTGTTTTTGCATGATCTACAGCCTTTAGATTAAATGATCTGGTAAGGATCACCTAATTTAATCAGTGCATTTCCTGATATATCATATATTTTATGTTACTTTGGGGATCATTCACTTATATTCATCGGCTCTCCACGTAGTTTGCTATTAAGATGGTGCTGACTTCTCGTATAAACTACTCGGGGTTATTATAAAACTAAAAGTTCGAGGAATCGGTATAATAGGTACTTATCCTGATCTAGCATGTTGAGGTTCTCAGAGCGTTGTTATGGTAATGATTTTTTTGTCTTGATTTCACTCAAGTTTTATAAAGTAAGCAACCTTTATACTTATTGGGGTGTGTTAAAAATTTTTGTTATGGCTCAAGAAAATTGAGGGGAATAGATAATAGAAATTTTTCACATTAGGGACTTAACTTAAAATAATCTATATTAATTTTTTTTTTATTTTTTTTTTTTTTTGATTTTTTATATATATGATGAGAAAGGCAGATAATAAGAAAGGGAAATAACAATGAAAGGGAAGGTAACATACTTGAAAAATGGAATGGAAGTAACAAGTTTTCCCCCCATACTTAAATTAAACATTGTCCCCAATGTTTTAAGGAAATGAAATACAATATGGAAAGGAAAAAAGAAACTACAACTAAGGTTGTCTTCCGCCTCTGGTTCTTGGACCTGGTGATCTCTGACGTAAGTCTAAGTTGTCGAACCTGCTGAACAACTCAGTAAACCGCTGGTCGGTTATGGCATTCCTAGCATCCTGTTGCTGTTGCATTTGACGCATCATCTGCAGCATTTCGACATTCTGTGCCTGCATACCATCGATAGCATCCATAATGTCGTCGTTGGTTGCAGGCCTTCTTCGTCGACGATGTTGGGAGGATGGGCCGGTTGCAGTACTGGAAGGGTTGAGCGGGACTGACTGTTGTGTAGGCGGATGATCACCTTGTTCCATTTCTTCAAACTCATCTGTTTGCGGGTTTGTTTGTGAAGGCTCGGTGGTTTCAGGAGCGTTTAGATCGTAGAGGTGGCGGTCGGGGTTTGTGACATCAGTGAGGGCAGTATTGGTAGAACCACGCTTGGGACTGCCTGGTTGTTCACCATAAGATAATATCCTCCGCCTACTCTGTTCTTAATCAAGCGGCTGGATCGACAGTAGCTGATATCCATAGATAGGTGAGGTAGGGATTCTAAAGTTTGGAGTTTATCCCCTAGGTTTAGGCCAAGTGCTATGGTGGTGATTAATCCACCAATTATAAAAGGTTGCCTGCCTCTAGCACATAAGGTGCGGATATGATGAAAGAGAAAGGAGGCGGCGTTTACCTGAGTATCTGGTTCGAAGACGCACTGGAGGAAAAATAGTTCCTTTGAGTTGACCTTGCTGTTGTTTGGCCTTCCAAAAATTGTGTTTTGCAAAATGCGGATAAAGTACCGGATAGTGGGGTTATGTATATGGGAGAGAAGGAGCTCTTCCCAGTTGTAGGTATCTATACCGGAAATTTTTTTAAAAAGGCCAAAAACGCCAACTGTGTTCCAGTTTGAGGTTGGAGGGATTCTGGCGTGCAGCAGACCTTCTGTGGGAAATTGTAGCATGGTACTCAATTGGTTTTGGGTTAAGGAGTACTCGGTGTTGAACATCCGGAAGGTTGCGGTACCGGTTAGAAATTCGTCTTCACCGGCGGGAGTGGTGTAGTCGTCGTGAACTTAAGAATTCTAAGGTTAGGGATGGGTAGGTGGGTTGATTATGAGTGCAAAGGAAGGTTAAGTTGGCTTGACGGAGCATCCATTCGATACCTTGGAGTAGGCCTAATTGTTGTAAACAGGTTAAATCGGGGTACCTGGTGGAAGCGACGCCTCGCTGTTGAAACGCTCGAATTGCTCCCTCTGATAATTGTCATCTACGGATCGGAAGATGATAGTTCCGAAATTCTGATTTCCCGCCATTGTGATGAATTTTGAAGGGGTGATTTGGAAAGAAAAAAAAGAAATGTATTTGATAGGAGAGAATTGTTTTGTGGTGAATGAAGGAAGGTTTGGTGGGTATTTATAGGAGAAGAATTTGGGAGGTGAAAGAGAAAAAGTGGTTGAAAAGTAATTAAGTGTGGTTAAATGAAAAATGAATGGGAAGGTAAAAGTTAAAGGTGTAACGTTCGTCTCCAACGGCTCCTTAACGTTCACTAGTCTGAGGAGTGTTACGCTCGTCACAGGGGTGTGACGCTCGTAACAGGCAATAGGCATGCCGTCCGTCACAGATGTGTGACGCTCGTCACACATTCCTTTTTGGAAAGGCCTCAGTAGCGCTTCACAGAATTACGTTGGTTGGTGATTTATTAGTTTTGTTTCGCTTATGATCAGTTAGTCTGCAGTTTAATTTATGTGCACGCTTATCTGCTTTGTATAGTAATAATGTAGGTAGCAACAGTAGAGCATAATAGCTATTGCATAATAAATTAAATAAACAGCTTCAATAAAAATGATCATAATGTATACAGGAAAGGAAAACAATGAATGAAAGAAAAAAATAAATGTGAACATGAATTCAAATACATTAATAAATAATCTAACTTAAAACTAAATAACTTAGAAACTAACTAACTCTATCCCTCTGTCGATCTCTGGCGGAGGAGCAAAAGAGTTAACATGATGTAGCAACTCGTGAAACTGATTCGTCATACTGCTCATGTATCCTAGAACTTCGTCTCTCATGTTAGTAAATTCTCCTCTGAGGGCGCCTTGTTCTGACATCAAAGCTTCAATGGCGGTGTTATAATCAGTTCCGGGATATGATGTCGGAGGTCAGGTATGGCTGATTCTTCGGTCGAACAGGCTGAGGAGGAGGGTCAATATCATAATAGCCGGATGGTGTCTGAGGGTCAGATTCAGCATGAGGGATCTGGTCAACATAATTCTCATAGTCATTACAAATTTCATAATCCTGGATAGATTCAGTGGATCTAGCAGGAGTTGGGGTTTCATTCAGGTTATAGAGCCAGTTCCTTTGGTATGAACACTAGTCCTAGGATCGGGCATGGTGAATAGGCAGAGAACTTGGTTATCAATAATAAGCTCAAACTCATCAGTCCCTAGGTTTGCTATAAACATAGTGTTGAAGAGGAAAGGTATACTCATAGTAGTAATGCCACCAAAAGGGCTAAGGTCAAGCATAGGCTGACGTAATCCAATAGCATTACCTATCATAGTTATCAAACCGCCTATTCTAATGGGTGCTCTCTCATCCTGGATAAGGTGGTCCAAATTAGCTAACATAAAAGTGGCACCGTTTACTGGACGGTTCTGGGAAGCAAAAATATGATGAAGAGTTCATCACGTGAAACTGAAGTACTATTTGGCTTCTTCCAATAAAGTGTGGGTCAGGATCTTATGGAAATAGCGAAAGGTCGGGTTGTGTATGTTTCCAGAGAGAAACTCATGTTCTTCGGGCTCATCATTTCCAGTCAGCCTACCCCAAAAGTGTTCAAGCTCTCTATATTCAAAAAGTTCTTCCTGCTTACAGTGAATGTATCAAAGGAGGTAGGAAACCCAAAAAGGTTGGTGAAGTCTCTAATATTAAATTGGTACTCCATATGGAACATTCTGAACTGGATAAAACCTCTGCTAATTCCTTTCCATGGCTGGGTAGATAGATTAATGAGCTAAGGAATTCTAGTGTGAGTCTTTCGGTAGGTGTGAAATGTCTCAGGATAGGGGAGGTCTCCCATCCTATGATCAGCACATACAGGACACTCTGTCTCAGTCCAAGGGCAGTCATAGCCCAATCATCAGCATATAACTAGTAGCATCTCTCTAGCGGCTAGTCTTCAAACTTTTGTTTCTGAGCCATTCCTCTGAACTTGATACCCATACGATCAATATGTCCCATCTGGTTAGTGTTAGCTAGAGAAAAGAAAACATGAGTTTAAGTCAGGATTTGGCCAAATGCCGAAAGAAGAAAAATTATTATTGTTATTTATATATATATTTTTTTCTTTTTTTGAATAAATCAAGAATGAATACTAAACAGAAATTAAAAGAATAATTAAGAAAGAAATAGGGAAATGATAATAATAGAATAATAAATAACAATATTAATTGGTGGTTGTCTCCCACTAAGCGCTTTGTTTAAATGTCGCAAGCTCGACAAAGAAACTGTTAAATATAATCTATAGGTCCTGGGGGCGTTTCGTCTAAGTGCAGGATTTGCGAATCCTCGTGGTTTCGCAAGTGATAGTGTTCAGACGTTGCCTGTTTCGGTGAACGGTTCTGTAGATTTTCCTTTTTATTTCTACGCTCCACTGGGAAAGACTTTAGTGATTATGAAAAGGACCTGACCATCTGGATCGTAGTTTTCCCGGGAATAACTTTAGTCTAGAGTTAAATAAAAGTACTGCGTCGCCTTGCTTGAAGATTTTCTTGATATACACTTGTCATGCCATTGTTTTGTTCTTTCTTTATAGATTCTGGCATTTTCATAGGCGTCTCTTCTGAGTTCCTCTAATTCGTTTATGTCAAGGATTCTCTTTTCACCGGCGGCTTTATAATTCAAGTTTAGATTTCTAATAGCCCAATAGGCTTTATGTTCTAATCTAAGGGAGGTGACAGGATTTTCCATAAATGAGCTTAAATGGGGTCGTCCCTATGGGGGTTTTATAAGCAGTTCAGTATGCCACAAAGCTTCTGGTAATTTCAATGACCAATCTTTCCTTGAAGTGGCGACCGTTTTTCTAGTATTTGCTGATTTCTCTGTTAGATACTTCCACTTGTCCACTAGTTTGAGGGTGGTAAGGTGTCGCTATCCTATGTCTTACTCCATATTTAGAGTAGTTTTTCGAGTACTTTGATATAAAGTGCGATCCACCATCACTGACTACTATTCTTGGGATGCCAAATCTCGGGAAATATTATATTCTTAAAGAGTCTAGTTACTACTCGGTGTCGTTTGTTGGGGAAGCTATAGCTTCGATCCATTTGATACGTAGTCGACTGCCACGAGTATGTATTTGTTCCCGAAAGAGGATGGAAAGGTCCCATGAAGTCTATCCCCCACACGTCAAAAAATCTCTACTTCCAAAATACCTTTTTGCGGCATCTCGTCACGTCTAGATATGTTACCGGTGCGTTGACATCTGTCACATTCCTTAATAGCCGCATGTACGTCCTTCCATATAGTTGGCCAATAAAAGCAGCTTGTAGGATTTTAGAGCAGGTCTTGGATGTACTTGTGTGTCCACCTAAGGAGCGGAGTGGCAGTGTTGGATTATTTTCTACCTCTTCTTCGGGTACATCGAGGAAATACCATCGGGGCCTCTTTTGAAAAGTAAGGGATCATCCCAGTAATAGTGTTTTATGTCGTAGAAGAATCGTTTCTTCTGCTGGTAAGATAAGTAGTGGTACTATTCCGGCAGCTAATAATTGACTAGATCAGCGTACCATGTGTGGCAGCTATAGCTAAGGTGGTTTCTACTTGCATGTCGGAGTTGTTCTCTTCCAAGTAGCTATAAGTTTGTCATACGAGAAATCATCATTATTGATGTTCTTTCCGGTTCAAGGTTCTCAAGTCTAGAGAGGTGGTCTGC